>NW_017307009.1:839335-839926 GCF_000935625.1 Nanorana parkeri
TTCAGGGCACAACCCCCACATTGGTCTGTAAGGGCCCTTATGGCCACAGTTTCTCCAGCATAGTTCGGTCTTTGATGGATACATTTTATGTATACGTTCTGGTGTGTAATACCACCGTGCCATAAAGCGGAACATAGTGTCGGTCACTTGAGTGCTAATAGATGTAATAGCGTTAAAGGTTAACAATTTTCGTTTCTGTACATCCGTCCAGGTAGTCTCCAAATCCTGTTCCCATTGGTGTAGGTATATTGGGTAAGGATTAAGTTGATGTTTTAGTAGAATCTGGTAAATTTTTGATATTCCGTGACGTGGTGGTTCTGATACAGAAAATAGTTTTTCCAGAGGTGTAAGCTCCGGAGTAGTGCGAAAAGGTTTTGGTAGTGTTGAAATAAAATGTGATAGTTGCCTGTGTCTCCAAGTGTCAAATGGGTAGATCCCCCATTGTTCTCTAAGAGATTCTAACGAAAGTGGTCTGTCTCCTTCCATTATTTGATAAAGCTTTAAAGTGTCATGTGTCGTCCATTTAAGGAACCCCGTGTTGTGAAGTCCCGGTGGAAAATACGAGTGGCCAGTTACTGGCATTATTAGTGA
>NW_017307009.1:840958-851046 GCF_000935625.1 Nanorana parkeri
TTTTTTTTACAATATGTGGCAATATGCTTTTCGCACTCTATTTTAGCTGCCCGTATTGCTAGTTTGCATCTTTTATTACATTATTTGTAGTTAACGAACAACAATGCCGTCGCCTCCATCTTATAATTTATAAATGCCACTCGCTTTTCCTTTATGTGATGCTTTACAGTTTTATTAAGCCATACAGGCTTTGTTTGTGATCTTTTACTTTTATTACCCAACGGTATGCATTTGGCAATGGCAATATGTAAGGTGTTTTTAAAACATTCCCACTTTTGGTCCGAGTTCAGTTGGTGAAATACATTTTCCCATTTGATGTCCCCACTAGGTGGCACAGTTTATCAAAGTTAGCCCTTCTGAAATTAAGGGTTTTTGTCCTACCAGCCTGCTTCCTTTTCCTGTATCCAATATAGAAAGCAATCACATTGTGATCACTATTTCCCTGTGTCTCCCCAATAACAATATCCTCAATTAACTCCGCTTTTATTAGTAATGATTAAATCTAGGATGGCATTTTTCTTAGTTGGGACCTCCACCATCTGGTCCATGAAATTGTCACGCAACATGTTCAGAAAGTGGCCCGCCTTTGTTGAACTTGAGGTTCCATTTGCCCAATTTATGTCTGGGTAATTGAAGTCGCCCATCACGACTACATTGCCCTCCCTCCCAGCTATTTCTATTTCAGACTGTAGATGAGCCTCCCCCTCCTCCCCTATATTTGGTGGTTTATAACAAATACCCACAATTAGTTTGCGACAATACACATTTGAAACTAAACAGCATTGACGATTAGTTTGCGACAATTAGTTTACGACAATACACATTTGAAACTAAACAGTATTGACGATCATGTTATTTTACTCTTAGATTTCTTATCTTAAGTAACTGTTGCTTTAATAAAACATTAACTTTTCAATTTTGCACCGTATAATTACTTAGCTTGTGCTTTTATTTCCAGTAAATAAAGTGCCTGCTGAGGTATATAATCTTGAAAGTGCACAGTTGACAGTGACAAACTAATAGAACTCCCTACCAATCTACTTTTCCTAATGGGATACTCTTGATTGGGTAATTTATTAACCTTAAAAAACTAATTCTATTCTAATAAATTACATATTAAAATTAACTTAACTGAGGTGCCCAAATTATATCTGGCAAGCATCATTCATTTCAAACAACTGGGGACTAAAAAATTAAGTAATCACCTTGCAAACACTCTCTAATTTAGTTCCTTAATACAAGAAACTAAAACATATTACAATAAAGAACATTTAGCCCTGAGTAAATAGTAAAACAAAATGAAAGTAAAAGGAAAGAAACTACTGACATTTTTCATATAAACAACCAGTTTTCAATGTTTTTAATATAAGTTTAAAAAGTAAGTGTACTATTGGTTGCTACAGGTAATGTATTCATTTTTTCATTTCCCCCTCTTGTTCTTTTTTTTATGTTGTCAGGTGTCTGCAATATTAAATACTATAAGCAGGGTACAGCCTGTTGTAAGACACTGTTGTAAGACACTGTCTTGCTTCCCAATTCAAAATGTGCCACCAGAAGGGAGGGTTTGCTACAGGGCTCGAGTAGATAATGTAACTTAATCACATGACTTTATAAGGTTTTCTCTGAAAAACCGTCTATTGGTTTGACAAAGAACATAATATTATGTTATCAATCAGGTAAGGTAGATCGATTAGAGTAAAGATTGCTAAAGATCAACATCTATTTTCTATTGACATCTTTTAATTCTTACAAAAGTATACTGTCATACAAAGTTCATCAAGCCATAGGCATAAACGAGCAAACAATGTGTCTGCTTGAAGCCCAGAATCTAAAGGGGGCCAGAGCTGTCCGGCTACACTCCGATTTATTCAGTTAACAGTTTTTAGCAAAAATATTCAGTTAAAATGATGAGGTAAGTATACTTTCACACAAAAAAACCTTTGTATTCCCTTTAAAATGTATAAAATGTTGGCACATCAATTAAACTGCAATAAAAAAATGATAGTGCTAAGTATTACTGGACGATTTCTTTATAAGATGGAGACAGAGAAAAAGTAGAGCCATTAATGGTTTCTTACGGGGCATCAAACTGTAATTTATTACTTTTACTGAGCGCTAAATAAACATACTGTTGCCTAGCTCTAATGGAAACATGGAATATAAAGGCAACTCTTTTAGCAACTCTGCATACTTCCAGGTCTTTCAGCTCTCTCTCAGGCTCCAACAGCACTGCTATTCAAACACTGTGAGACTCCACTTCTAATCAAGAAACTCAGTCAGATGCCAAAAGCCAAAGGGAATCCCCTAGCTCAGGAAGTTTCACAACCTTAGCAGTATATAAATCCTATCCTGGACTATACCAAGTTTTTTTTACATATATTCTGAATATTTTTCATGTTTTCCTCTTTCTTTTTTGTTATACTAAAGGAAGCTACCTGATGTAGCTGGCAGTTTTGAAGTAACATCTATTAAAGTATGACCTAACAAAAATATCCTTTACATTTCTTTTTTTTTTTTTTTATAAATTCTTTTATTTAACAAGATTTGTACAAATACAAATAAACATAAACAAAAAGGTTTACACAAGGGGAACCAAGCCCCATCTCAAAGATAATGGACACAGCCACTGAACATATGCATTACATGAACACTAACATCTGAACAACATTTAAGGCAATTATAGAGGTAGTATCTCCAATAACAGTACAGCCGCCTGCAGGCAGTTGGAATTGCTGGAATGGGTTATCAGGGACCCACTGGCGTTCTGCACATGGAGAAGATGCGTACATTCGTACAGCAAGTGAATTGTTTAGGTTACACGGGGAAGGGAGGGCAGGTGGGGTGGGGAGGAGGGGGGTATCATGTTTATGTAGAGGAGAAGACAACCCACTGTAGCCAGGTAGCGCAAGACTGGGCTCTAATTCCCTCACTGGTTCCTATATCTTTTACCTTGATCTAAATGGTCATGAATAGGTGGTGAGGTTCCGTTCATTAGAGTGAGTGACATGCGACAGGTGTTCCTGAGCGCAGTATCTCGGGGAGATAGACAGTGTCTAGGCATTGCGGCATCCAGGGGGAGGCGAGGCATGATATCCGGTATACTACCAGTATGGCGGGTGCGTACTCTGCTGCGGGGCCAAGGGTATGGGGAAGGAAGTGGGGAAAGACAGACAGATTGGGGCAGAGTGGGGCCTACAGCAGGCGGCAAGAGAGGGGATGGGTCCAGGTAGGGGAGGGTGTGGTGGGGCGGGCAGGTGCGCTTTTCAAGGTGTGGTTTCCACTCAAGATCCCATGATGGTACTGTATTCGGTTGTTGTGGTGAAGTCGGACGAGTAAAACCATGTGGTCGCAAATTTGGATGAGGTACCTTTTACTGAGCTTGTGAGGTCCTCCATGGTGCAAATATCGTTTATTTTAGCGAACCAGAGTTTGAGTGAGGGTGGATCCTCTTGTTTCCATAGCAATGGAATACAGGCACGTGCAGCATTTAGTAAATGTATCAGCACTGAGTGCGAATACCCCTTTAAGGAGAAGTGATTATGGTGGAGGAGGAAGAATGCTGGGTCCCCCGGGATGTGATGGTCGGTGAATTTCTGGGAAATCCTCCGTACCTGGGACCAGAAGGGAGTCAGTCTCGGGCAGGACCAGAACATATGGAGCATGTCTGCAGGGGATTATCCGCACCTCCAACACACGTCAGGGACCTCGTTATACATCTGATGAAGTCTGTGGGGAGTTCTATACCAGCGGGTCAGAACCTTGTAACCTGATTCCTGGTATTTGTTACAAATTGACGACTTCAGGGATAGCCACAGCAACCTGGTCTGTGAGGACTGGACCCCCAGCTCCCTCTCCCATTGTTCCATGTAGGGAAGCGGTGATACCTGGTCCGCCTCCAAGATTAATTTGTAGCACCAGGATAAAGTCTTGGGTAAGGGTCCTACGTCCAGACAGGTGCGTTCAAAGTCTGATGGGACTCGGGCATACAAGGCTGGATCAGGTAGTAAAGAAAGGAAGTGGGAGAGCTGAAGCTGGCGCCAGTACCCGGGCTCTCCCAGTGTCGTGTCCATTAAAAGGTCCCGTAGGGACTGCCACTGTGTACCTTGTAGGAGATGCATAGCCTGAAATCGACCCAAGGCCACGAGGCGGCGGAATAAGCCGTCCTCAAGGCCCGGGACGAACTCCGGGTTTCCCACGACCGGGTACATGGGCGAAGGAGAGGGGGATAGTCTTTTCTCTTTAAATGCCCTCTGCGCCATCTGCCATGTAGGGCCCACCATCGGGTGCTTCCTCAGCTGTCCAGGGAGAGCTCCTACACACCACGGTAGGGCTGGCAAGGGAATTGAGGTTGCAGACTGCTCCAGAGCCACCCAGGGTTTGGTATCGCTATGTCGGCACCAGTCTACCACGCAAGTCAAGTGGGATGCCATGTAATAAAGATATAGGTCTGGTAGAGCCAGTCCTCCTGCCTTTTTAGGGCATCTTAGGATCGCCAGACTGAGTCTGGGGGTCTTACCTGCCCAAATGAATTGAGTAATCGCAGCCTGTAGCGCGCGGAAATAGGAGTGGGGGATGAAGATGGGAAGGGCCTGAAAGGGGTACAAGAAGCGTGGAAGAATATTTTGCTTAACCACATTACAGCGGCCCATCCAGGAAAATGTGTGTCGTGCCCACCCAACTAGGTCCGATCTGACCTTCTGAAGTAGGGGAGGGAAATTTAATACTGTATAATTGCGTCAGGTCTCGAGGAAGCCTTTCCCCTAGGTACTTAAGGGAGGTAGAGGACCATTGGTAAGGGAAGGTCTCCTGGATACTAGCTAACATCCGAGGGGGAACCGTCAAGTTCAGGGCTTCCGATTTTTGGGAATTGATATGGAAGTTGGAAAGTTCGCCATAGTGGCGAAGCGCTGATATTAGGTTTGGTATTGTGGTGACCGGGGACGAAACAAAAAACAGTAGGTCATCTGCATATGCAGCAACTTTATGTTGGTGGGACCCCATGAAGATACCCCGGATGTCCGGGTTTGCCCGAAAGGACCGTAGGAGTGGTTCGAGTGTCAGGGTAAAGATGAGAGGGGAGAGCGGGCAGCCCTGCCTCGTGCCATTACTTATGCCAAAGGGATCAGAAAGAACCCCGTTGACTTTCACTCTGGCCGTGGGTCCAGAGTATAGAGCGAGTATCCAAGAGAGCATACCCGGGCCAAGCCCAATGTGTTCCAATGTGAGGCGTAGGAAAGACCAGTCGACCCTGTCGAAGGCCTTTTCCGCGTCGGTCGACAACAGGAAGCTCGGGGAGGTCTTCGACTGGGCGGAGTGGATGAGACTGAGGGCCCAAATGGTGTTGTCCCTGGCCTCCCTGCCAGGGACAAAACCAGATTGGTCCGGGTGTATCAGTGAGGGTAGATGCAGCTGGAGTCGCGTGGCGAGGACCATAGCAAATAGCTTAGTGTCGATATTTAAGAGAGAGATAGGGCGGTAACTTTGGTACACAGTCGTGTCTTTTTCAGGTTTTGGCATAACAGTGATGTGGGCGGATAGGGCGTCCCTAGGGAGGGAATGGAGTTCTCTGACAGAGTTCCAGGCAGCAAGCATCCGTTCATTGAGAATGGCCGGGAATTTCTTGTAATAAGCAAGGGTGAAGCCATCAGGGCCCAGGGCTTTTCCCGTATTGGTCTGCTTGACGGCCAGCTCCAAGGAGGACCTCTCCAAGGAGGACCGTATCTCAGAGGGGAGACAGGGCATACCAGCCTCCTCCAAATACGCCCGGATGCGCCGCTGTCGTTGCCGAAGCGGTCTGGGGGGTCGGTAGATTGTAAAGGGCGGCGTAGTAATCGCGGAATGCGGCGGCTATGTCTTCCGAGAGGTGGCAGGTGTTGCCAGAGGGGGCCTTGACTACCGGCACAAAGGTACGAGCCCTTTGTTGACGCAGGGCTTGCGCAAGGGAACGACTACATTGATTCCCGAATTCGTAAAAATGCCGTCGGCATCTGGTAAGATTAGCTTTGGCTCTGTCCATTTCCAATAAACATAAGGAATCCCTGGCAGTCCTTAGTTGGGCCAGGGCGGTCGGGTCATGTTGTCGCTTGTGAAGGAGCTCCAAGGTATGGATCTGTGTTAGGAGCGCGTCCTGCTGTTCAAGCCTCTGATTTTTTGCGTCTAGTACCTAACTTTATCAGGGTCCCCCTAATGTAGGCCTTGTGGGCTTCCTAGATTGTGCATGGGGAGCAGTCCGGGGTGGAGTTTAGTTCAAAATAAACCTTTAGGTCTCGTTCTATTTCCGGGAGGAGGTCAGGATCCTGAATGAGCGCTTCATTCAGTCGCCAGTGCCATCCCCTGGATTTTGGTGTATTCAGTGTGAGGGTCAGTAGTATGGGAGCGTGGTCTGAATACGTAATATTCCCAATCTCAGTGTTGTGCACTAGGGACAGGGAATTGTGTGGAATCAAGAAAAAATCAATGCGCGTGTATGTGTCGTGAACCAGAGAGTGGAAGGAGAAGTCCCTAGTGGTGGGATGCTGAATTCTCCACACATCGGTTAATTGGTGGACCGTGTTGGAAGAGTCAGCTTCGGGGTCCAAGTGTAGGTTAAAATCCCCCCCGACTGCCAAGGTGCCCTCCCTGAAGTCGTCAATCGCAGTCAGAACACGCTCTAAGAAGGCAACCTGTCCCTGGTGGGGTGCATAGATGGTCACCAGCGTAAACCGCTGGAGACCTACCATCCCTTTCACCATGAGTAGTCGACCCTCCTCCCCTGCAGACATGTCCAAAAGCTGCCATGGTACCGAATGGGAGATCAGAACAATGACTCCACGTGATTTCTTATCTGGGGAGTAACTATGGTACCCCACCGGGTATCTGCGGTCTCAAAGCAGAGGGGCCCGCCCCTCCGCAAAATTAGTTTCTTGGAGGAAAGCCACCTGCACTCTCTGGCGGTGCAAATCACCAAGCACCATTTTTCGTTTTTCGGGGATATTGAGGCCTTTCACATTAAGCGATAGGATCTTGAGTAGAGCCATGCTCTCGGTATTACACAGGTCTGGAGGGGGGGGGAGGGAGGTGTGTGCCTAAGGAGGAAAGGAGGGGGAGGAAAGGTGTATGTCAGGCAGGAGGGGGGGAAGGGTCACCGGTGAGAATAGGGCAGGAAGGGTGGGCGTAGCTAGACTCTGGGGGGATTGTTTTACCCAAATGTGGGAAAGGGTAGAAAAGAGAAGAAGGGGAGGGGCTAAAGTGTGAACCGAGGTTCAATGTCCCAATGGCCTTTAGGCACTTTTGGGACAAACTAAGTGGGGAAACGAGTCTGCACTTCAGGCAGAGTGGTGTTCCTTGGGGCACCACGGCATGTTCATCAAACTAATACAGCAACAGCAGCAATATCTAACGGTAACATTGCACAATCAACAGGCAAAAATCAATACCCATAACATACAATCCCTAGGTATGGCGGTCAAGACGCCTGAACTCTGGTGTCCGGTGCAAGGGCCCGCCCCCCAAGCGGAACAAGGTGTTGCGTAAGGGGTGATCCCCTCTGGAGCCCCCCCCGGTACTCCGTAAGGAGGCCCAGAGGCAAAACCGCCAGGGGGGCTCACAAGAGGGGGACACCCCCAGGAGCCCTCGGTTAGGGACCTCCCTTATGTCCCCAAGTGCGGGCGGTCCCACACACCGGGATCAGTATAGAGATAACTCGCCTGCACACTAGCATAACACATTTGCAGCAATAATAAACAGACATGCTACGGTGGCACGAACCGCATAGCTCCTCACCCAAGGTCCAGTAGGGGGAATTACCTACTCAGTGAACCGGTGTAGCGGTTCCCCACAGCCAAACCAAGCTGACCCCGGGTGGGGACCCTGCGGATGACAAGCGGGGTCTCGGATGTCCGGGGCGAGTGGGTGGTCGGCAAAGTGAGGTTGGGGTCAATAAGGTCTTAAGAGCCAGTGGCTGGGTAGAGGGGGTAGTCACCGCGGTCCGTTTCTCCATGGACCAAAGGGGAACATAAAGCAGAAGGGAAGAAGGGCAGGTCCTCAGTGCAGACGGAAGCATGAGTGTTTGGCTGGGGGATACATAAAATTATCTCACCCAGTTCAGGATTCCGATGCTTCCATCACGTCTTCAGCTGGTCGGGCAGGATTCTCGCGGGTAGAGGAGCGATGGGCCCGTCGGATTCTGCGAGGTCTCGGCGCTGCGGCCTGATCCTCCGAGAAGTGTGCTAACCAGTCCGGCAGTTGTACTGTGGGGATTCCGAGGAGCTCACACACGGCCTGGACATCTGCCCGGGAGCGGACCAGAAACGTGGAGCGCCTTTGCGGACGTGTAGACGTATAGGGTACCCCCAACGGTAGATGGCTCCCGCCCGCCGAATCTCTTCCAGAAGAGGCCGCATGAGGGCTCGGCGGCGGAGGGTATTACGGGAGATGTCTGGCAAAATCTGCAGGGGGGCCCCGTCGAACTCCACGGGACGTTTCAGCCAGGCCTGGCGTAGAACCTCCTCCTTCACGGTGTAACTGTGGAGTCGGCACAGAACGTCTCGCGGACGGGAAACATCTGTCGATGGAGGGCCAGCCTCTCGGTACACCCTGTCAATCAAGAGGGATTACGGTGTGGAATCAGGCAGCAGCGAGCCAAAAATGGCCTGTATCGAGGAATGGAGATCCGCTGGTAGGGTCGCCTCAGGAAGCCCTCAGATCCGGATGTTCTGGCATCAGTTGCGGTCTTCCAGGTCCTCCATTTGTATTTGAGGGCCGCGAGCTGGTAGGAAGGTCCCGGTTGGGCCTGCTCGAGGTGCTGGACCCTGGCTTCCATCGCTGCACAAGACGCAGAGACCGCGGGGACCTCCACGGACACCACCTGCACCTCCTGGCACATTTTATGTAGGTCTCGTTGGAGCGCTGTCTCCACTCTCGTGACCAGGGCCGCAAAGTCTTCCTTTGTAGGTAGGTATTGTAGGAGGGCTCGGAACTCTCGGGTTATATCCGATGGCGGGTTGCAGGCTTGGTAGTGATCGCCATCCGTGGAGTCCGACTCATACAGCCGCGGTGATCGCGAGCCTGGACGTCGGTCAATGTTGCCAGGTGAGGGAGAGCGTTCTGTGCCTCGTGTTGTGGATGGTTGTCCGGCATCCGGCGCCATATTGGATTGTCCCCGGCTGTGGGTCCTGGTCTGCGTAGAGGAGAAATATCGCTGCACGGACTGGGTATTCCGTTGTGACGGGGTGCCGCCATCCTTCCTGCGTTGAGACATGGTCGTGCAGGGCTGTATGGGGTGGTATAAGTGCTGTTAGGTCGTCTGTAAGTCGGGTGGACCACTGAGCGCTCGAGCCTTGCGACCTACTCCGCCATTAGCAGGACACGCCCCCTATCCTTTACATTTCAATATGAACATTGTGTTGAAGAGCACATTAAGTAAACAACTTAGGTCATATGAGTCTGTAATCTAGTATCTTAAATGTAGCCATTATTTTTACAGTGCTTTGTTCAGTGATCTCTGGATCCAAGTGGAAAATGTTTAGAGCATAACAAAATGGTGTGTTATATATGAAGTTTGTGATTATTTCAAAAATGTTGCTTGTGAAATCATGACAGTTATTTTTGTTTTTGATTAGACTGGTTGTCAGAAAGCCTAAATAAATGCATCACTATAACCTAAAGGTTTATATGTGACATGAGGACCTCTGAGGTATTTTCATTTTGAGAAAAAAATGGCAGTGACATTCAGTAAAATAATAGACCCCATTGTCTGTGTGCTAACAAACTACTCTGAGAGGCTGCCTTTGTCTTTACTAGCTCAGGAAGCTAATACTTCTGAAATAGCTTACTGCTTTTATTCTGAGAAAATATGCCAGTCTATTTTAGTGTAATAATTCACCAGGCTGTTAGAGCATTTAATTGCTAACAGATTACTCTGATTTAAGCACTTGCCCACAAAGGCACCACTGGCAAAAGTGTTTTCATCAGTTTAGTTTGTCCTTACTATTTACATGCCCCAAAATACACACACACACACACACACACTCTTGATGAAAACACATTTGTTTAAATACTTGCCCACAAGGGGGGCGGAGCTTGCTAATGGCGGCGGCTAGACGTACTCG
>NW_017307010.1:0-12521 GCF_000935625.1 Nanorana parkeri
TCAGCACAGGGATGGTGGGAGACCCTCATAATGGGCACAGGAGGTGAACAAACCCGGGAACTCAGGGCAAGGATTGCATACACAGTCCTCAGCCAATAAAAGAGAGGAGAGACTTTTGGAAAAGCTTTGACGGGAACATTTGTGGGTTTCCGATGTTCTTCAGTGTTGTGTCCTCTAATACGGGATGTGGGCGGAGCTTCCTGAATGTTAATGGGAATGAATGCGGCTGGTTCATCATTGAGAACGTTTGTTTCCTTTCCTCAGACCAGTGGAAGAGTATGTCTCTGGCCTTGAAGAACGCCGGGCACCTCCTCCTACCGGTGCAGGAGAACCTCATAGACGCCATCTGGACAGAGCGCCCGGCAAGGCCGTGCCAGCCGCTGATAACGCTGGGTCTGAACTACACAGGTCCGTGCCCCTGCTTCCACTATTCCCATTCCAGACCACTGGGCCTAATGCTATTAAGATTGTTTGAGATTTCAGTTCAGATACAACTCCAGTATGTAATCCTATCACAATGCTGATGTCATAACAGGAGAGGAGATGCCGGGACTTTACAACTCCTTTAAGTCCATGTGGCATAAACAGGAGTGCCGCGCCACAATCGTCCCCGTAGATTATACCACCACTTGCAAACCAGAGCCCCGAAGAAGGGAACATAGGACCCCTGAAACGTGTCGGTGGTTTTGTGTTTCCTGGCTGTGAACTAGTTCTATTTGGACTCTCGGATGTTTGTATTAGTATACATGTGAATTCTCATCTCTGGGTTATCCCTCCCCCTCCCCAAGGGTTGCCCCCGTTTTGTGGGGAGCTGCCAGACTGGAGCTATTGTGATCATTTGACTTACCCTCCCACCCCCCACCCTAAAAATGTGTATCTAGTGTCTCCTTTTCACTGGGCAGGTGAGCAGAGTCAGGGAACACAAACCCTTGGTAACAAAGTAAAACCAGTTTCCGCAGGGCACACAGAGCTTGCTGGATCATTACGGGGATAGCAGGAACGTTGAGGTAGGACTCTTCTTATCGGTGATCTGATGATCGTGAAACACGCCCGCTGGTGATGCCGGGAAGCCCTCCTTGCTATCCCTCGCACACAGAAAAAAACAACAGTGGCATCACAAGGGCGGTGCGGGGGGTGCGGCCCGCACCCGGGTGACACCATTGGGCCGGTGACCGCAAAATGACTCACAGTCATTTTGGTGTCACCCCCCTCTGAAAAGTCGGGCGCTCGGTCATGGACCGAACGCCAGACAGTATCAGGAGAGAGGAGGGGACCCGGTGGCATACCTTATCCCTTATCACCAAGATGGCCGCCGGCAGGTATCAGAATCCTGACGCGCGTGCGCGATGACGTCATCGTCTCTGCGGGGATGACACTCGGTTACCGCTCCGGCTGTCACCCAGCCTCGGGACGCCCCTGAAAAACAGTTCTTGTAATAAGTGTTGTCTTGTCGTTGTTACAGGCGTATCCTGGCAAGAGAAGATTGCGGCACTGCGGGCCAAGATGGCGGAGCGAAAAACTTCATGGATCGTTCTGACGGCACTGGACGAGGTTGCATGTAAGAGACGTTTGTCTGACTCATGTGTTGGGGCCGTACTGGGAATACATTCGAGATTGGTGTCCCGGATCTTCCAGCCGTGCCGTCTCCGCTGTTGGAAGCTGCTGCCTGACATTGGTGCAAAATAGAGATCAAAGGTCAAGTGGCGGAAAGTGGCGGCCTTTCTCAACTTAAAAACTAGGGATGCACCGATACCGTTTTTTTGGTACCGAGTACCCATATTTTTATTTTTTTGGTACTCGCCGATACCGGAAGTTCCATGAAGGAAGCCGCGCGGCTTTTTGAAGACTTGCTACCTGTTTCCGCGATAAGCAGGGAAGCCGTCTCCATCGTCACCAAGTGATGGGGGAGCATGGAGCCGGCTTTCGGGCCAATCAGGAAACTGTGGTGGCGTGTAATGTCTTGCCGCCTGGCTTACTCATTGGCCAGCTTCCTGACCGATCAGGAAGCGGGGCGGCGAATCATTACACGCCCCCACGGTTTCCTGATTGGCCAGAAAGCTGGCATCATGCTCCCTGGTGACAAGGTAGCATGGAGCTGGCTTCCCGGCCAATCGGGAAGCCGGGCAGTGTGTAATGACTCACCACCCGGAAGTTCCAGTATCGGTCTAGGCATCGGGAGCATTCTCATACTCGCCCAAATACTCGGTATCTGCACCAATACCGATACCAGTATCAGTATGGGTGGATCCCTACCTAAAATAATATTGAGGTCTCAGGGAACCTCTGCTAAAAGTCATATCTACAGCTCCATGGTACATGGGCCATATTGGTGACCATTGGTGGTCAGTCAGAGAGGTGGTGGTCAGTGGAAAGAATGCCCGGTTACATTGGTGGTCAGTGAGTAAAATGCCCATTACAGTGGTAAATGTGGGGTACAGCATCATTTGTCTCTGATTAGGGCTGTTTAATCTCAGAGGCTCGGATGTGGCGTATAACCCCGTATTCTTCTCATACGCCATCGTAGGAATGGAATCCATCAGGTGAGGCCGAGCTTTCGTTTTTCTGTTACTTTGTAACAAGTTTTACTTTTTACACCCACTATAAAAATCTGTATGGTCCCTGAAATATTCCTTTGTACTGCATAGCTCTGGTTTTTGGGGTTATCTTTTAGTAACTGTAGAAGTTACAAGGGGAATCAGGACCTCCTTCCTCCTGCTGGGGATCCCTCTAGTGATAATAAAGATCTATATAGGGGAATCAGGACCTCCTTCCTCCTGCTGGGGATCCCTCTAGTGATAATAAAGATCTATATAGAGGAATCAGGACCTCCTTCCTCCTAATGGAGACCCCTCTAGTGATAATAAAGATCTATATAGAGGGATCAGAACCTCCTTCCTTCTGCTGGGGATCCCTCTAGTGATAATAAAGATCTATATAGAGGAATCAGGACCTCCTTCCTCCTCAACTGCGTTGACCATTCTTCCAGCAATGCCAATTCATGTTCCATGTGGTTCTTTTTCTCACAGGCTTTTCATTGATGGTGAGCGTCTGGCGGACCCGGCGGTCAGGGCGCACTTACTGCTGGACTCGTCTCCGGCCACTGAGTTCAGGATCCAGCTGGAGCCATACGGGTCCATACTGAGCGCTCTGCAGGGTGTCTGTGCTGGACTTTCCCCTAAGGAGAAGGTGTGGATTAGTGACAAGGCCAGCTACGCGCTCTCCGAGGCTATTCCCAAGGTATTCGCTTTATACCACAAGGTCACATGTGTGTGCCATCGTCCCTCATCTATAACCTCTCCGTTGTATACTAATTCTGTACCATTTTGTTGTAATGTTTTCGATCATTACTCAGACTCAGAGGTACCTGTCGCAGTACACGCCCATATGTCTGGCAAAGTCAGTGAAAAACGCTATGGAGATTGAAGGAATGCGACGAGCTCACGTAAGTCTTTTGGTGAATGTTGGGTGGGAAAAAAACTAGGAGCGGTGAAAGTCCAGATCTGACGCGACAGGTAGTCACCATAAAACTGTCAACCGCCCCCTCCAAGGCGAGCTCCCCGTCCACGCACACCACACTCGTCTCAGGGTTTCACCCCCTCCAAGCGAGCTCCCCGTCCACGCACACCACACTCGTCTCAGGGGTTCACCCCCTCCAAGCGAGCTCCCCGTCCACGCACACCACACTCGTCTCAGGGGTTCACCCCCTCCAAGCGAGCTCCCCGTCCACGCACACCACACTCGTCTCAGGGGTTCACCCCCTCCAAGCGAGCTCCCCGTCCACGCACACCACACTCGTCTCAGGGGTTCACCCCCTCCAAGCGAGCTCCCCGTCCACGCACACCACACTCGTCTCAGGGGTTCACCCCCTCCAAGCGAGCTCCCCGTCCACGCACACCACACTCGTCTCAGGGGTTCACCCCCTCCAAGCGAGCTCCCCGTCCACGCACACCACACTCGTCTCAGGGGTTCACCCCCTCCATGCGAGCTCCCCGTCCACGCACACCACACTCGTCTCAGAGTTTCACCCCCTCCAAGGCGAGCGCCCTGTCTTTTGCATTTACACCAGAACCAATTCCCATTCTTATTGGTCCAGCTCTACCGCGTATCTACCAGAGCAGAGTCTCTTTCCCTCTCTGTTTGGGTTTCTTTTGGCTCTGTAGTTTTATTTGTTATTTTTGTGCCTCATTAAGATTTCACATTGTGTGTGTGTGTTTAGATAAAGGACGCCGTGGCCCTCAGTGAACTGTTCTGCTGGCTGGAGAGAGAGGTAAGATTACGGTGAAGTCCACAAACCGCCGTTGTCCTTCGTAATGAATAAAACGTCTCCTTGTACCATATAAATATTTGCAGCAATGTTGTCTGTTTCCTGTTACAGATCCACAGTGACAACATTACAGAGATAAGCGCTGCGGATAAAGCAGAAGAATTTCGAAGGTAAAAATCACACAAAGACCATCTGAAACCATCTCCCACTCGGCACTCAGATTACAACTACATATCTTCTTAGGGCTGGTCCACCCATTCCACCCGTGTCCACTGGGTGGCAGCGGTGTGCAGTGGTAACATTGTTACATCGCAAGGCGCTGTTTACTTTTTTTTATAACTTTATTGATAGTGTACAAAGTGTTCACTCCATTCAGGTCTACACACAATAGCGCGGTGTGCTGCACTGACCTCTGGCGCAATGCAGTGCCATTGCAGGTAAAAGCACAGAAAAATCAAGTATTTGAAATGCTTACTTGCAGCGTTTTCCATTTCCATACATTAGTACTAACGTGCAATGTGCCTCTGAAGTTGCTTAAAAAAAATGGACTATTCCAGGAGGCTTTCACAGCTATGTAACGTGTAAGAAATACTTTCAATGCACATATACTGTATCTTATGGGAAGGTTGTTGTTGAACTATATGGTCTGGTGACAGGGTCCCTTTAGGTAACATTCTAGACATCCCCAGCTAGGATTACTGCAATGAGCATTTTGTCTATTGGGGTGATTGGGCCACACTTTTACGGGAGTGCTGCGGTCCTTACAACACTGGGACTGATAGTGAGATTGTGTAGGCGGTATAAAGCTTATCTAAACCCAACAACACAAATGCAATATACTGTCAGTCAGCTGTTCTGAGATGTGGCGGCTGCAGCACTTTTCTTTTTTCCCACCTGATGATTTTGCCAGTAACACATTTCCTTTCCTGGGGGGACAACACTCGCTCTGCTGATCGTCTCAGGGGTTCACCCCCTCCAAGCGAGCTCCCCGTCCACGCACACCACACTCGTCTCAGGGGTTCACCCCCTCCAAGCGAGCTCCCCGTCCACGCACACCACACTCGTCTCAGGGGTTCACCCCCTCCAAGCGAGCTCCCCGTCCACGCACACCACACTCGTCTCAGGGGTTCACCCCCTCCAAGCGAGCTCCCCGTCCACGCACACCACACTCGTCTCAGGGGTTCACCCCCTCCAAGCGAGCTCCCCGTCCACGCACACCACACTCGTCTCAGGGGTTCACCCCCTCCAAGCGAGCTCCCCGTCCACGCACACCACACTCGTCTCAGGGGTTCACCCCCTCCAAGCGAGCTCCCCGTCCACGCACACCACACTCGTCTCAGGGGTTCACCCCCTCCAAGCGAGCTCCCCGTCCACGCACACCACACTCGTCTCAGGGGTTCACCCCCTCCAAGCGAGCTCCCCGTCCACGCACACCACACTCGTCTCAGGGGTTCACCCCCTCCAAGCGAGCTCCCCGTCCACGCACACCACACTCGTCTCAGGGGTTCACCCCCTCCAAGCGAGCTCCCCGTCCACGCACACCACACTCGTCTCAGGGGTTCACCCCCTCCAAGCGAGCTCCCCGTCCACGCACACCACACTCGTCTCAGGGGTTCACCCCCTCCAAGCGAGCTCCCCGTCCACGCACACCACACTCGTCTCAGGGGTTCACCCCCTCCAAGCGAGCTCCCCGTCCACGCACACCACACTCGTCTCAGGGGTTCACCCCCTCCAAGCGAGCTCCCCGTCCACGCACACCACACTCGTCTCAGGGGTTCACCCCCTCCATGCGAGCTCCCCGTCCACGCACACCACACTCGTCTCAGGGGTTCACCCCCTCCAAGCGAGCTCCCCGTCCACGCACACCACACTCGTCTCAGGGGTTCACCCCCTCCATGCGAGCTCCCCGTCCACGCACACCACACTCGTCTCAGGGGTTCACCCCCTCCATGCGAGCTCCCCGTCCACGCACACCACACTCGTCTCAGAGTTTCACCCCCTCCAAGGCGAGCGCCCTGTCTTTTGCATTTACACCAGAACCAATTCCCATTCTTATTGGTCCAGCTCTACCGCGTATCTACCAGAGCAGAGTCTCTTTCCCTCTCTGTTTGGGTTTCTTTTGGCTCTGTAGTTTTATTTGTTATTTTTGTGCCTCATTAAGATTTCACATTGTGTGTGTGTGTTTAGATAAAGGACGCCGTGGCCCTCAGTGAACTGTTCTGCTGGCTGGAGAGAGAGGTAAGATTACGGTGAAGTCCACAAACCGCCGTTGTCCTTCGTAATGAATAAAACGTCTCCTTGTACCATATAAATATTTGCAGCAATGTTGTCTGTTTCCTGTTACAGATCCACAGTGACAACATTACAGAGATAAGCGCTGCGGATAAAGCAGAAGAATTTCGAAGGTAAAAATCACACAAAGACCATCTGAAACCATCTCCCACTCGGCACTCAGATTACAACTACATATCTTCTTAGGGCTGGTCCACCCATTCCACCCGTGTCCACTGGGTGGCAGCGGTGTGCAGTGGTAACATTGTTACATCGCAAGGCGCTGTTTACTTTTTTTTATAACTTTATTGATAGTGTACAAAGTGTTCACTCCATTCAGGTCTACACACAATAGCGCGGTGTGCTGCACTGACCTCTGGCGCAATGCAGTGCCATTGCAGGTAAAAGCACAGAAAAATCAAGTATTTGAAATGCTTACTTGCAGCGTTTTCCATTTCCATACATTAGTACTAACGTGCAATGTGCCTCTGAAGTTGCTTAAAAAAAATGGACTATTCCAGGAGGCTTTCACAGCTATGTAACGTGTAAGAAATACTTTCAATGCACATATACTGTATCTTATGGGAAGGTTGTTGTTGAACTATATGGTCTGGTGACAGGGTCCCTTTAGGTAACATTCTAGACATCCCCAGCTAGGATTACTGCAATGAGCATTTTGTCTATTGGGGTGATTGGGCCACACTTTTACGGGAGTGCTGCGGTCCTTACAACACTGGGACTGATAGTGAGATTGTGTAGGCGGTATAAAGCTTATCTAAACCCAACAACACAAATGCAATATACTGTCAGTCAGCTGTTCTGAGATGTGGCGGCTGCAGCACTTTTCTTTTTTCCCACCTGATGATTTTGCCAGTAACACATTTCCTTTCCTGGGGGGACAACACTCGCTCTGCTGAAGGGATCTATTCAGATCACTTGTTTTAAAACCAAGCGGCGGCGGCCACCCCCGCTGTGGTTTTCGGGGTCCCACGTAGGGTTGCCACCTGTCCAGGATTCACCCGGACAGTCCGGGTTTTGAATGCTGTGTCTGGGTTTCATGGCCGCTGAAACCCGGACACAAGATGTCAGGCAGACCGGGGCAACCAAAATTAAGATAGGGACTACTGGCCCCCCACTGAAAATAGTCTCAACTGTGATATTTACATATGAATGGGCAGAGCTATTTACATATGAATAAGCCACGACTCATTCTCCTCCCCAAAATTTCCGTGCGTCACTAGAGTGTTCGGGTTTGTCTGGAAGAAAAGGTGGCAACCCTAGTCCCACGCTCCTCTGGGGGACCCGTAGCCATGTGATAGGAGCTCACCATAGAGCCCCTAATCATTGAGACCGTGTCGCTGTAATCACAGCGCCAACTATCTCAGCTGTCACTTACTGCAGCTTCTGTCACAGCTTCCGTCACAGAAACCGTGACAGAAACTGCCTGCGTCCTATGTACCGTTGCGCCCTATGGAGCGCAAAATACGGTCAGTATTCTTTGCACATACCTGGATAAGAAATGAGATATAACAAAACGCTTTCCATGGCATATTTAACAGTCCAAAAGGGAGCAAAGTTGAGACATTCTTTGTTGCGATTTATATACACTTTTTAAGGATGTCACTGGGTTGGCTTGTCTCAGTGTCTACAGAACACAATCTATCGTGAGGTTTCTATAATCCCTCCAGTGTACACGATGGTCCTGGAGATGATTTTTGAGTGCTGAATAAAGGCGGGGTGTCGCTTTAAATTGTTTAAGATTTGCAGACTTATGACACAGTTGGAAATATAATCTTTTTAATTTTCTTTTTGCATTTTTCTTAATTATATGTGTTTTTTTTGTACATCTATATTGTTATCACTCGGAGAGAAGAACGTTACGCTGCTTTTCTTTTTGTGTTTTAGCCAACAACACGACTTTGTTGAGCTCAGCTTTACCACCATCTCCAGCAGCGGACCGAACGGGGCAATCATTCATTACCAGTAAGTTGTGTGCTTTGTTTCCATTTCTTGATTGTTGATGGACAGGAGAGTCCTGTACTGCGTAGTGGTTAGCACTTCTGTTTTGTAGCACTGGGGGTCCCTGGTCCGAATCCCCAGCCAGGCCACTATCTGCAAGGAGTTTGCTTGGTTAGGTTTCTTCAGGGTACTCTGGTTTCCTCCCACACTCCAAAGACATGCCGGAAGGTTAGTTGGCTCCTCTCGAAATTATCCCTCTATGTATGCATATGTGATAGGGACTTTAGATTGCAAGCGCCTTGAGGGCGGCGACTGATGTGAATGTGCAACTATGTGAAGCGCAGCGTCAAATTGTCGGCGCTCTATAAATACCTGTAATAAATAAATACAGGGAATATAGGAGCTGCCATTCCTCTCCTTTTAGATATTGCTAGCTGTCTGGCTGTAATGCTAAGTGAAAACTGCAGAGGGCGCTTCTCCCGAGCCGTAGGCTGGGTACCTGGCCCAAAGACCCGGGTTCTGGTTCTAAACCCTGGCGAGGCCACATAGGAGAAAAAGCCGGCTGCACTCCTGGAAAGTTCTGTCAGGCCAGATGCAGACACTATAGTCAGAGTCTATAGTGGGGAGTTGTTTTACCTCTCGCAGCCGCCTTTCCCTTAAGGCCAGTGTGCCTACGGGTACTTAAATGCCCCCAGGACGCACACACGCACACGTTGAACTTGATGGACCTGTGTCTTTATTCAACCTCAAATACTATGTAACTTAGTACCGTTACCCTAAGGAGAACTATGGGGAAAAGCCCTAACCCCATAGTTCTCCTTTAAACTATACACTTTGGCTATAAATGTCGCAGGCGGCCGCCAGGAACAAGGGAGTAGTACTGACTGGTGACAAAACAAAAGATATAAACAGAAATCTGGATACAAAATATAAGACAGGAACTGTTTACAAGACAAATCCAAGATACAAGACAGGGCTAGGATGCAGAATACAAGATCAGGATGTACATGGCACGATAATGACGTGTGCAGACAGGACCAGACTGTACTATCATAAGCCCAGATACCCGGGCTTGTGATGCTTACATAAAGTGCCACTAACCAACCCACAGACTGAGAGGGGTGTATAGCCAGGCGGATTAGCCTGACCAGTCCACAGCTGACTGAGGGTATGCGGCCACAAGCAAGCACCAGAAGGAGCTGAGAAGCTGCGACAGCCAAAGGAGCGTTACACATGCTCCTAACAAGTTCAGACACTTTATTGTTCTGGGCAAACAAGCAAAGAGTCCCCCTACCTGGCACCTCCTTCGCTCCAGGCTGTAGGAGAGGCTGGCAAAGTAGAGAGGTGGGCGGGACATTAAAGAGAAGGGGGTGGAGCTGTGAGGGAGTAGTGAAATAACCCCAGTGTCCTAGTCTCTGAGCGCAGTGCTTCTGCATGTGAGACTTCAATAGGAGATATTAGGAAGGCAGAATGAAATGCGGACACAGGCACACAGCAAATGTATATGAATGTGGTTCTCAGCATCTATTTAAAGGGGTTTATAGAGACTAAATGGACATTTAAAGATACAGAGAGCTGTTCAGACTACATGTTGAAGCAAATATGACATTTTGGTTTTATGACTTTAAAGGAGAACTATGGGGTTAAGGCTTTTCCCCATAGTTCTCCATAGGGGAACGGGAGGACACAAACTAGCGTCCTCCCGTCACCCTAGGCTTAGTATACCGCGTGCTGTAGCTCCCTATATACTGAGACGCCGCAGCTGAAGCGGATCCCGACAATTATGCCGGGATCCGCCCAGCTGCGTGACTGACAGCTGGCTCTGCCTATCTAGAGGCAGAGCCAGCTGTACCCGCCCCCTCCCCCGTCCGTTCCGCCAGTCAGCGCTGGAGAATCGGAGCGGGGAGGGGGGAATCCAGCCCCTCCCCTGTCACGGCAGAGAGCCGTGACAGGATCGAGAAGTGAGCGAACGCCGGTATGTGTTCGCTCACCACCCGATCTACTGAGCTGACCTGTGACAGTCTCATTGTCACAGGTCGGCTAGAACTATGAGGTGAGTGAAAAGCAGCCGCCTCATAGTTCTCCTTTTAATAGTAGAGGTCTACAATTCATAAGGGTCCTCTACAATTAAGCCCAGGTTTGTAGGCAAAACGCGCCACCGGAGCAGGTGTCAGATGGGGCTTCTTTGCTTGTTTGTCTGGGACATTAAAGTTGCTGGCATTTGAACTTTAATGGCTTGCAGCTGGCATTTCTCCTTCCTAGTCTTACACAATGCCAAGTGGCTTCTGGGCCTTCTGAATTGCTGACCCACAAAAAGTCTGTGTAGCAGGAATTCTGAATTCATTACCTGCATGCTTGCTCTGGCTCAATAACCCAGAAAGTATGGAGGCCAGGCAGCCGGCATTTTCAGGAGCAGGTCAGCCATGGCAGGCTCCCGCATTTAAAGCTTGCCTTACTCTTGTGAGTGCATTGTAGTAAAGTGCTGCTTTGAAGCTCAGGCTCACAAATGGCAGCAGCTTTGGAAAGTGGAAAGAAAGCGGAACAAACCCTGTAGTGCTGGCTCAGGTTGTGAACCTGCACACAGACACCGTGTATCCATTCCAGAGACAAGGCAGTCTGCTGCAAAACAGAAGTTCTGCAGAGCATGAGAACAGATACGGATTTAAAAGGAAGAGCAGCAAAGAGAAGGGAAACAACCATGGATTACAGTAAGGCGCACATTACAGTATTGTTTCATGTTAAAAAATCTCAGGGTTTAATGTCACTTTAAGGCTGGGTTTACACCTAGGCGTATCGAATATGCGTGTTTGGCGATTCGCGGTAAAAAATGCGCGACAAACGCGCTTTTCCGAGGGCTACCTCACTGTATCCCCATGGAAACACGCAACAAAAACGCCCCAAACAAGCTCCTGTACTTCTTTGGGCGTAGGGCGTTTTGTAGCGCGTTCATACGGCCCGTAATACGCCCAGGTGTGAACCATACCCATAGGAAATAATGGGATTTCGGTGTTTGAGCGTTTTGCAGAGCGTAGGAACGCGCCACAAAACGCCCAGGTGTGAACCGGGCCTAAATGACAACACATCACAGTGAATGTGCTCAACGCACGCCAGGGCACCCTAACAGGTGACCAACTGGTTTTAATGAGGCCAAATTAAAAGAGCAGGGCATCAAGGTCCCCGCCCCCTTTGGTTGCCGACACCAAGGCCATGGGAATACAATGTATGTAATTGTTAGTTTGTGTCCCCATAGCACAGGAAGAGGCTGTTGTCATATGTAGGCTTTTGTTGTTGCTCCCGCAGTCCAGTCACATGGGCCCCGGTCTCCCCCACCTCTCACTACTTATCAGGAATATGAATTTCTTTAGTGCCCATTGAGTAATAACCTTTTATTATTATTTGCTGATCTCGGCTCTCCATAATAATACATTTCAATTTTGTTTTAGACCAGTCCCTGAGACCAACAGAAAATTGTGTGTCAGTGAAGTTTTCCTCTTGGATTCCGGTGCCCAGTACAAGTAAGAGAACTGTACCCGATTCATTGTTGCTCTGACAGATTGAGCTTCTTATGAGATACAGTATATGGCCAAATGTTAGGGGATACCTGACCGTCACACCTACTATATGGCCAACAGTATGTGGACCCCCTCCAAATGGTTGAAGTTCGGGTCTTTTGAGTGAAGGGTCCGGGTAATGCCACAACATACAAAGACATTGTAGACAGTTGCGCTCTTCCAGCGTTGTGGTCACAGTTTGGTGAAGGTCCTTTTCTGTTCCACCATGACTGTCCCCCATGTACAAAGCCAGCTCCATAAACACATGGTGTGACCAGTTTGGTGTGGAGGAACTCGAGTGTCCTGCTCAGAGCCCCGACCTTAACCCTACACTAGGGATGCACCAATACCAGTTTTTCGGTATCAAGTACCGAATACCAATGCCGTGAGTCCCATTAAGGAAGCCGGGCTGCGTGTAATGACTTGCCGCCCGGAGTCATTACCCGCCCCCCCGGCTTCCCGATTCTACATGCTCC
>NW_017307010.1:12660-18183 GCF_000935625.1 Nanorana parkeri
CACCAGGTTTTCTTGCCAATCAGGAAGCCGGGGGGGCGGGTAATGACTCCGGGCGTCATGTCATTACACGGAGCCCGGCTTCCTGATTGGCCGGGAAGCCGTCTCCATGCTACCAAAGAGTTATAATACCTTTTAGGTTTTTATTGTTGGCTTGGTCCTATGCGGGGAGATTCACTCTCTCTCTTTTCTGTCTTGGTGACCATGGTCCCCCCCGGACAAAAAGTTACCAAAAATCTAAAACATTACAGCGATCATTGGAACAGGAATGGAGAGGGAAAGCCTCCAATGGGAACTGTCAATGAAACAAGAGCCCCCCCCCCACACACATGCGCACATTTTTACCGCCCAGTGTCCCCACGTACGCGCACATACGAACGTAAACACGTGCGTTGAGTGCGCCTATGTATGAACGAGAGAGGACCTGATTACATATAACTGCAGAATTGCTTTTTATTAGGGACGGTACGACCGATGTGACCAGAACGATGCATTTCGGAACCCCGTCGGAATACGAGAAGGTAAGGGACGGCATCCTTTCACAATGATGGTGGAGGTGACAGCTGCGACCTCATTGGCTGTTATTGGGAGCACAGATTGTTTCCTTCGTGCCCATTATTATGGTAGATTGCCCCGCTCTTCCCGTAGAGGTGTTTTCTGATCGCTGTGTCCTCTTGTGTCTATAGGAATGTTTCACGTATGTTCTGAAAGGCCACATAGCCGTCAGCTCCGCTGTTTTCCCCAACGGGACGAAAGGTAGGCCCTTTCTTTGCTCTCTAGTGTGTTTTTCTGTAGGGACTAAGTCTGGGTTATTTTGACAGATGTCTGCAAGTACCTGTATGCTGTTATTGTGCAGACAGAAGTAATAGGAAGCCGCTAAACCAGGGGTAGCCAAACTTCATCCCTCCAGCTGCGAAACTACAAATCCAGTCATTCATCTGCTTCTGGTTATGCCTGTGGCTGTCAGAGTCTCGATTGCCTTGGGGGGGACACATGGGACAGCTCGGGGGCCGAAATTTGGCTACCCCCTGCTCCTAAACATTTGATCTGAGATCTGTGAACTATACATAAGGTGGGTGGTGGGTGAGGGGAAGGCTTATATGGGGGTTCTGTATTCAGAACTGCAGTTATCATTAAACTCCAGCCAAATCTCTCGAGCAGTGGGGCAGGCAAGTGTTGCTACTCTTCTGCAGGGAGATTTCTTTTTTTTTTTAACATGGCGACAAAGTCGCTTTAAAAGCCTAAATATTCACTTTAGAAATAGCGAAACGCATTTCGGATGCATCAAAGCAAAGTCTTACTTTTTCTGTAAAAAGCAGCCACAGCCCGAGTAGAGAAGCCTGTCCCCTGCCAGCATGCTGCAGAGAAGGATCCTTGCTCTCTGTGTGGAAGCAGTGTCCTCTCTGCAGAGGTCTGATACTCCACTGTCAGAGCACAATGAAAACCAGACAAGCATAAGGTGCTAGTTAAAATATTTTAAAGAACAGTGTCCGCATGAGCAAGCAAGAATCATACACCGAAACAAGCCAAAGTCGGGAGCCGGAGTGGGTAGTCATACAAGCCAGGTCAGGAACACGGAGATCAGCGTCGTCGGGAACAAGCCAGGAGCAGTAACCAGAGGAGAACGTCAGCCAGGATCGGGTCATACACAGAATCAGGATACTCAGAGCAGCAGGAATGCACTAGCAGGAAGACCATGCAAGGGCAAGGTCAGACTGGACTGAGTGGTGTATATATAGTGAGTGGGGTGACATCATCACTCAGAGACAGGAAACTCCCATCTGATTCTCTCAGATGATGCTCTCCTATCTGACCACAAGAGGGAGCCTGGGAGTAGTGAGCAACGTTCCAGAGTCCGCTCAGGCAATGGAGGAATCACAGGTGAGTAAAATGGTAGCCAAGCCAGAATGCTGCAGCACAGATAAATCAGGGTGGAACCCTGACAGACTCCTACTGAGCCAGACATCCATTCTGATTGGAGAGATCTAGCTCTGACCCCACAGAGGGTGTGTTGATCCTTTGCAGAGATACCACTGCTTCCACACAGAGATCAAGGGTCCTTCTCTGCAGCATGCTGGCAGGAAGCAGGATGCATTTCTAAGGAAAACCAACAAAGTTCATCTGGGCTTTAAGCCACTCCATGGAAGTGACTAAAAACTGGAATGTGCCGGCAACATTTCTGCACCCGAATTTTGCCTTCTGGTGAAGAATCAGTCAGTGAGACGAAGGTTAAATCATTCATTAATTTTCAGGACTGGAGGCTTCTGTACCTGGATCTAATTAATTTGTAGGCGGGACATTTACACATCCGTTGAGAGGCTTCTTTGGCAATTATTAGAAGAGTAAATTATTTCCCTGGAATTGTTACGCTCGGTGATGTGCAGCATATTGGTGGGAGTCTCATTAGTCATGTGACACGTGCTCACCTTCACATATCATCTGCACCCTAATGCCAATCATCATCAGGAGGCAACCAACAGGCCCTCAGAAAATGGAGTTCTGGTTTCATTTCTGTACTTATATATTCAATACATTAAAGTATATGTTACCCTAAACCGGGGGTAGTCAAACTCCGGCCCTCCAGCTGTGATGAAACTACACATACAATCATGCATCTGCCTCTGGGAGTCATACCTGTGGCTGTCTGGGTCTTGCAATACCATGAAATGGGATTTGTAGTCGTACCACAGCTGGAGGGAGGGCTGGAGTTTGCCGTCCCCTGTCCTAAATGATGTAACTTGCATGAATTAGTTCCTGGTGATCCTATGAGTCCCAAGAACCTGAATCCTGGTGATCCTATGAGTCCCAAGAACCCGGGATCCTGAATCCTGGTGATCCTATGAGTCCCAAGAACCCGGGATCCTGAATCCTGGTGATCCTATGAGTCCCAAGAACCTGGGATCCTGAATCCTGGTGATCCATTGAGTCCCAAGAACCCAGGATCCTGAATCCTGGTGATCCATTGAGTCCCAAGAACCCATCATCGAGAAGCTTTTCCTGTATTATTCTGGCCATGCCAAGCACGGAAGGAGATCTGTGCCGGCGTAGTTGGTCAGATTGCACATCTGCTTCTTCCTTGGAACTTAAAGGATGTCATGGCGGCACATAGCATGCCTATGTTCCTGTGGCCAAATTGTCTCTCTCATGTACCACCCCCCCACTATCTGGTCCTTCTAAGCTTGAGGGAGCATGGGGCTCCTGAGATCTGCAGTTCGGATACACAGCAAACATCTTCAACATTCCAGATCATGACTGGCTGGATGTAACTGATGACTACTACCCCCACCTGAATCCAGATATAGTTTATTGGTAGTATCTGTAGAAGCAACCTCTCCGTTACTTATCAGTGATTGCCATATACCATATTACGATTACACTGTAACTGAATATTACTTTGTTGAGGATGCTGGGACACTCTTTGGATATACAGTTTGTCTCTATTTCTCTTGCCAATGGCAGTTTTTATATGTCATGTCTGAGCCGCAATGAAGAGGGTCCCTTAGAACTCCCCGAAATGCATTGGCCGTTTTTAAGATATTATCTCCATGGGTTGAACTCCACGGACATGTGTCTTTTTTCAACCTGACTAACTATGTAACTTCTAAACTAGTTATGCACCGATACCGATACTAGTATTGGTGCCGATGCCTAGTATTTGGGGCGAGTAGAAGTACTCGCCCAAATGCTCCGATCCCTAGCCCGATACTTCTGGTATCAGGAAGCCGGGCAGCGAGTCATTACACACTGCCCGCCTTCCTGATTGGCCAGAAAGCCGGCTTCATGCGTTCTCGTCACCTAATGACGAGAAGCATGCCGCCCGGCTTCCCTGCTAATCGGGAAGCCGGGTGGCGAGTATATACATGCCGCCCGGCTTCCATAATGGGACTTCTGGTACCGGGAAAAAAAATATCGGTACTCGATACCGAAATACCGGTATAGGTGCATCGCTATTCTAATAAATGTACAGCGCTAGGGGCCCAGATAGCAATTCATTGGGTGGGTCTATTCTCAGAGCGATCTGGTTAATCAATGTCAGCCCTTTGTGTGTAAATTACAAATTCATAAATAGTGAATAAATAAATAAAACTTATTGCCGCTATATGACAAAAACGTGCAAAAATCTCTGCGCATTAATATATAATCAAACAATCCAACAGCAAAAACATGAATTGATTATCTAATTAGGGAGAGGAACTAGGGCTGTGGAATTTAGAGATTAATCGTTAAACTATTTTGATCGCTAATGAAAACACTCACCTCTCCGCCGGCTTCCGGGAGTCCCGTCGGCGATCCGGTGACGTCACGGACATCGACGTCACCGGACTCCTTCCCAAAGTGGCTCCGTCAGCTAACGAAGGGATGGGGGGAGGAGTCAGGTGACGTCGATGTCCGTGACGTCGCCGGACTCCTCCCCCCTTCGTTAGCCGACGGAGCCACTTGGGCCGGTGAGTTTGCCCAAGAAACTTTCTGCACGAGCGCCAGCCAAGGCATTGGCCTATACACATACAGCACAGCAATGAATAAAATGAACCAGGATCACACTAATCCAGCACGTTATTATTCTGAGTTGCCCCACACAAGTGGCGGCCATATTGAGTGAGGCACGTGAGATTAATAACATGCTGGATTAGTGTGATCCTAATTCCTTTTATTCATTGCTGTGCTGTATGTGTATAGGCCAATGTAGTTGGATCTGTATGTGCGTTATAATTGATCGAAATTCCTCGATTAATCGATTTAAAAAACTTTCGATTAACCGAACACGAAAATTTTAATCATTACCAGCCCTAATAGGAACATAGCCCTTAGACTTTAATATCAAATATAATGTGATCAGTCCATAGTCTAGAGCTGCAGCTAACGATTATTTTCAAAATCGATTAGTTAGCTGATTATTAAGTTCGATTAATCGGATAAAAAATAAAATACATTTTAAAAAATGGCTCCAGTGATAGGACTTCTAGTTTGTATTGAGATTGCAGTCCATCACAGGAGCAAGCTTGGAGCGGTGGAAGTAAAAAAGAAAAAAAAAAAGTGTGGTGTGCAATATAGTGAAATGGAAAGTGTAAAATTATACAGCAATGAATGCAGAATGGCACCGGCTATAGAGGACTCCAGCAATAATACATATGTGTGGCACTAACACGATCCTTGCAAAGTTCATCGAGCACTTTTTGGGACTTTTTATGCTATTTGCACATATTGGAGATATTTTTCACATTATCCCTAAAGTCTAAGGGTTACGTTCCTCTCCCTAATTAGATAATCAATTCAGGTTTATGCTGTTGGATTGTTTGAATATATATTGATGCGCAGAGATTTTTGCACGTTTTTGTCATATAGCGGCAATAAGTTTTATTTATTTATTCACTATTTATGAATTTGTAATTTACACACAAAGGGCTGACATTGATTAACCAGATCGCTCTGAGAATAGACCCACCCAATGAATTGCTATCTGGGCCCCTAGCGCTGTCCATTTATTAACATCTATAGCTGGACCTGGTTGTCTATAGTGCAGCAGCT
>NW_017307010.1:18447-19377 GCF_000935625.1 Nanorana parkeri
AGTGCTGCAGCTTTTGATTGATTTATATATTATATTATATTTTATTTTATTTAGTTATGTTAGGAATACCCATTAGCGCAGATTTAAAATTGTAATCATCGCTATTCTAAACTGAATCTGGAAATGTAATGTTTGGCACCTTCTTTCCTGCATATCTGATACGTTGTGGCAGAGTTCACCGTGTTCTTGTGTACCGGAGGACAAGCTGCCTAAAATCCTTCAAAAACAAGTGATGCGCCTTACCGCGGCTCCAGCATAAAGTAGCAGGCCCAGTGCTTGAAGACCCCACTCCTCTGGAGATTATTGTTGATGTCTGTGTTCCTATAAGACAGGAAGTGATGGAAAGTCTGTCTGGAGATGCTGTTAAAGGAGAACTATGGGGTCAGGGCTTTTCCCCATAGTTCTCCTAAGGGTAACGGGAGGACACAAACTAGCGTCCTCCCGTCACCCTAAGCTCAGTATACCGCGAGCTGCTGCTCGCGGATAATGAGATGCTGAAGCGGATCCCGACAATTATGCCGGGATCGCCCAGCAGCGTGAGTGACAGCTGGCTCTGCCTATCTAGAGGCAGAGCCAGCTGTACCCGCCCCCTCCCCCGTCCGTTCCGCCAGTCAGCGCTGGCGGATCGGAGCGGGGAGTGGGGAATCCAGCCCCTCCCCTGTAACGGCAGAGAGCCGTGACAGGATCGCGAAGTGAGCGAACGCCGGCATGTGTTCGCTTACCTCCCGATCTACTGAGCCGACCTGTGACAGTCTCATTGTCACAGGTCGGCTAGAACTATGAGGTGAGTGAAAAGCCCCTCCCCCTCATAGTTCTCCTTAAAAGAGACCCTGTAATCTTGTCTATTCAAAGCAGGTGACTGTCTGTGTAAAGCCCTCTGACCACTTTATACTCAACACTCCATCATTATTACACTGCCAACATACAAAA
>NW_017307010.1:19462-20705 GCF_000935625.1 Nanorana parkeri
GGGGGGGGGGGGGGGGAGTGATAATGTCAACCTTTCATCATGTGACAGTGATCGGGTCTAGCGAATGGCTTCTGGGCTGGAGCACTGGCGTACACAGAGGAAGGAACTGCAGAGGAACGATGCTGAGGTCAGTGTAAAGAGGTCGGTAGGCGACAGACATGAATGAACAAAGTGACAGGGTCTCTTTAAACAGAAGAGCCAAGGGTACACATGTCGCAGAACTGAATGCCTCTCGCGTAACGCACGATGCCCTTTTATCTTTCAGGACACCTTTTGGACTCCTTCGCTCGCTCAGCACTATGGGAGGCCGGGCTGGATTATCTACATGGGACGGGGCACGGCGTGGGAGCCTTCCTTAACGTCCACGAAGGTCCCTGCGGGATCAGCTACAAAACATTCGCAGACGAACCCCTGGAGGCTGGAATGATTCTCTCCGATGGTATTGTACCCCGTCCAAGTCTGAACATTGTGTTGTCACATGGCAAACCTTCCTCCTGGTTGGTTCTTCATCTACTGTGGCCCCTCGTTCCCCCACCATTGATGGTTTCTGCTGTGTGGCAATGCATCAGCCGCATTTACAAGCAAGATCATGATGAGCAAACACATACCGGCGTTCGCTCACCTCTCGATCCTGTCACGGCTCTCTGCCGTGACAGGGGAGGGGCTGGATTCCCCCTCCCCGCTACGATCCTCCAGCTCTGACTGGCGGAACGGACGGGGGAGGGGGCTGGTACAGCTGGCTCTGCCTCTAGATAGGCAGAGCCAGCTGTCACTCACGCAGCTGGGCGGATCCCGGCACAATTGTTGGGATCCGTTCCGGCTGCGGCTGCGGCGTCTCAGTATATAGGGAGCTGTAGCTCGCGGTATACTGAGCTTTGGGTGACGGGAGGACGCTAGTTTGTGTCCTCCCGTTACCCTCAGGAGAACTATGGGGAAAAGCCCTGACCCCATAGTTCTCCTTTTACATCTCCAGCTTCCATTAAAATAATCCCTGGTGACCTTTGCATGAAGGTCCTTGTTCAGGAAATGTCTGCTATAGGGTGACACCGCTCTGTCACCATCTTCCAATTGTGCTCCAGCGTTGCCATCACGCTGCCTTCCAATGGAGAAGACTACAAATGGCGTTTCAACACACATGGTCCACAGTTGTCACCATCAGGAAACCCACCCTGAGAAATGTCACAACCATCACTGGAGTGCATGTCGAGGGGACGTGGCTGCAAAGAGGCAGAAAGGCTTCAGT
>NW_017307010.1:20732-28429 GCF_000935625.1 Nanorana parkeri
CCTGTATTACTCAGAATCACTTGGCCCCGTACACCTATTTATATATCGGACTGTAACAACATCACATTCTGTATTTTACAGAGCCGGGGTATTATGAAGACGGATTATTTGGGATCAGAATTGAGAATTTAGTCCTGGTGGTCCCTGCTAAAACCAAGGTGAGCATTGTATGGGCCGGTTTACCTTACAGGTCCGGTCCGTGCAGATATAAGAGACACAAAGTATTGCAGCTCTGTATTCATTAATAGACCATTAAAGGAGAACTATGGGGTCAGTATTTTTCCCCATAGTTCTCCTCAGGGTAACGGGAGGACACAAACTAGCGTCCTCCCCTCACCCAAAGCTCAGTATACCGCGAGCTGTAGCTCATTATATACTGAGACGCCGCAGCCGGGATGGATCCCACATTATTGTCTGGATCCACCCAGCTGCGTGATTGATAGCTGGCTCTGCCTATCCAGAGGCAGAGCCAGCTGTACCCGCCCCCTCCCCCGTCCGTTCCTCCAGTCAGCGCTGGAGGATCGTAGCGGGGAGGGGGAATCCCTGCCGGGAGCCGTGAGTGACAGTCACGGCTCTCTGCAGGTAGATGATCGATAAGTGAGCGAGCGCCGGTATATGTTCGCTCACTTCCCGATCTATTGAGCCGACGTGTGACAGTTTCTTTGTCACAGGTCGGCTCGAACGATGAGGAGGAGTGATTTTCACTCACCTCATAGTTCCCCTTTAAAGAGGACCTGTACTGTGGAAGCTGTGGCAAAAAATGGCAAGCAGAGGACAAAGGACTAGTCACCGATATTGCCTGTGGTCTTCCTGCAGCTGGTCTTCTCCCCATAGCTGACTTATCTTGCCTTGCTCTGCATTTTGGCCATATTGGTAGAGGCGGGGCTTAGCCTCCTCCTATCAGAGCTATCCCCCTGTTTTCTGTTGATCTGATGACTGGCGGTGTAGTGATCAGGAAGCTGCAGGAGAGGCGGAAGAAGCCCAGATCCACAGAATGAATGAAGCAGAAGCAGGGAGATCCTTGCACTGCAGGGCCTCAGGTACAGCTTCCTCTCCAGCAAGAACCTTGTGCAGCACAGTGGTGACTCCCCCAGATCCTACTCCAAATCTCCTGAGACTGACAGTCAGAGGCAGCAGTGCCTGAGATCTCACACTGCAGATATATAGCTTTGAGACTAGCAGAGGCAGCAGTGCCTGAGATCTCATACTGCAGATATATAGCTTTGAGACTAGCAGAGGCAGCAGTGCCTGAGATCTCACACTGCAGATATATAGCTTTGAAACTAGTGAGGCTAGCAGTCAGAGGCAGCAGTGCCTGAGATCTCACACTGCAGATATATAGCTTTGAAACTAGTGAGGCTAGCAGTCAGAGGCAGCAGTGCCTGAGATCTCACACTGCAGATATATAGCTTTGAGACTACAGAGCAGATGTGCCTAGGCACAGGAAGCACACTGCTAGGGGTTTTGATTGGGTGCAGGTGGTGCAAGCTAAGGGCACTCTGGCCAGAATCCTCGTGGTGCACTGCCCAACTCTGGCTGGCTGGAATCTCACCACCAGAGCATCCCAGGTTTCTAAGAGCTGGCCCATACACATCTCCCCGCCCAGCTCTTAGCACCCTGGGATGCTCTGACTGGAAAGACAGATCCTGCAGCCCACCCATGTGACCCAAAGAGATAAAACGATGGGCAACAGTCTCATTATAGGGACAGCCTGGCCTGCATACATCAGTGCAGTTTAGTGTCTGCACATAGTAGATGCAGAGAGGAAGACAGACAGACAAATAGAGTGAAGGACGAATAGACCAATGGACAGATAGATGGGTGGACAGACAAATGGACCAATAGATGGACAGATAGACCAGTTGGCTGATGGACAAATAGATGGATGTGTAGACAACTAGGGGCTGGTTTGTACACGAGCCAATTATCATACCAGCTTGTCTAAGGCCTCGTTCACACCTGAACGTTTTGTAGCGCGTTCTACGCTCGACGAACGCTCTACAAAACGCTCAAACATCTAAATCCCATTGTATTCAATGGGTCTGGTTCACACCTTGGCGTATTTCAGCCCGTCCCTAACGCGCTACAAAACGCCTGAAAAGGTACATGTACTACTTTGGGCCGTTTTTGTTGCGCGTTTCCATTGGGATACAGCCAAGTAGCCCTCGGAAACGCGCGTTTGTCGCGCAATTTTTTTTACCGCGAATCGCGGTAAAAAAAACGCGCGACAGACGTGCATATGCAATACGCCTAGGTGTGAACCAGGCCTTAGGAGTGTGGAAGGAAACTGGAGAACCTGGAAGGTAGCCCACCAAGTACATGCAAGCTCAATGCAGATAGTGTCCTGTCCAGGATTTTATCCCAAGGGCCCCAGTGCTGCAAGTGCTTTGCAGCATCGGGGCCCTCCATTGGAATCCATACCAGGATACCCCATGCATGGAGTTTGCATGTTCTCTCCCTGTGTTTGGGTTTCCTCCCAGGTACTTCGCTTTCCTCCCACATCGCAGGTAGGTAATTGGCTTCTGTCATATTGTTCCTCAGTTATCCTTCAATATCCTCCTGCTTGTCAGTAAGGCCTAAAGAGGCGCAATCTATCCCAAACAGACTCTTGAAGGTTTATAGACCGTGGCGGTTCAGTCTGTATCATTACCGCTGGCTGGGTCTCAGGAGAGGCCGATTCATATATATATATCCCTAAAATGAGATTGAATCCGGAGCCTTAAATAAATACTAATGAGTTTGTAAGTTTCCGTAATGCGCCGGGACGGCTGGAATCGACTGTTTAAGGCTTATTATGTTGCTCCTCGGGGCGGAAGACTCTTAAAACAATTTACTTTTTTACCTTTTTAATGTAGCGTTAAGCGGCTTCCCCCAGGTAGCTGTCTGGCTTTGCAGCTGCTTCTCCCTTTTTTTTTGTATTGGAGAGAAACGATCATTTCCCGGGAAGGATGTTAATCGGCCCTTTTTGGTGTTTTCTCATCTTTAGTACAACTTCCGAGATCGGGGAAGTCTGACCTTCGAACCCATTACACTGGTCCCTTTTCAGAGCAAAATGATCAACGTCGACCTACTGACACAGAGAGAGGTAAGTGTCCAAAGTCCGGGCAACGCACACCCCGTTTAGTGTCTGCACATAGTAGAGGGAGGGAGGAAGACGGACATACAAATAGAGTGATGGACGGATAGAGGGGCGGACCCACAAATAGACCAATAGATGGATAGATGGACAGACGTGCTAATAGACTAATGGACAGATAGACCAGTTAACTGATAGATGGATGGATAGACAGGTAGACTGATGGACAGATAGATGGATGGATAGACAGGTAGACTGATGGACAGATAGATGGATGGATAGACAGGTAGACTGATGGACAGATAGATGGATGGATAGACAGGTAGACTGATGGACAGATAGATGGACGTGTAGACAAGTAGACTGATAGACAATTACACCACTAGACTGATGGACAGACAGACAACTAGATCAATGAACTGATAGATGGATGGAAAGACAAGTAGACCGATGGACAGATAGATGGACGTGTAGACCGATGGACAGATAGATGGGCGTGTAGAGAAGCAGACTGATGGACAGATAGATGGAGGTGTAGACAAGTAGACCGATGGACAGATAGATGGATGTGTAGAGAAGCAGACTGATGGACAGATAGATGGAGGTGTAGAGAAGCAGACTGATGGACAGATAGATGGACATGAAGACCGATGGACAGATAGATGGACGTGTAGACCGATGGACAGATAGATGGACGTGTAGACAAGTTGACTGATGGACAGATAGATGGACGTGTAGACTGATGGACAGATAGATGGACTTGTAGACAAGTAGACTGATGGACAGATAGACGGACGTGTAGACCGATGGACAGATAGATGAACTTGTAGACTGATGGACAGATAGAGAAATTAACTGATAGACAGCTAGATGGGCAGATTGACAAATAGATAGATGGACGATTACACCAGTGCACTGATGGACAGATAGGCAAATATGGGCTGATGGACGGACAGACAGACAACCTGATCAATGAACTGATAGATGGATGGAAAGACAAGTAGACTGATGGACGGACAGACATATAGACATGGTTGCCTGTGCCAAAGATTGATACATGAATGCAGGGAACGACAGACAGACAGGATACACTGATGCAGGAAGATAGATGGACAGACAAACGGATTCATGCATGTGAGAAGATGGACAGACAGTGGGACAGACAAACTAATAGATGGAGGGATAGAAACTCTGTGGGGAGCTGCACATGGCAGGGAGAGAGGAGGAGGGGGGCACTTTTCTGATCATTCAGCTGTAAGTGTAATCTGAGCTTTAGCTATGAAACTCTGTAAACAGCTTTTTTTTTTCCCAGCAAAGCTTAGCCAGGTAAACATGGGAGAATGATCTTAGAGCTCCATCTGCTGGTAGTAAATGTAAAATCTTTGTATGTCATATTTCTTATCTACTTATTTTAATGCATTTTCAGGAAGACGTTGTACATTCCTCCTAACACCCTAATCTCTTTTTATGCTCTGCAGGTGGATTGGGTGAACGATTACCACAAGAAGTGCCGGGAAGTAGTTGGCGCCGAGCTGGAGAAACAAGGACGCCACGACGCCCTCCAGTGGCTGATCAAGGAAACGCAGGCCATCTGCAAATCCCATTAACTCTTTTCTAAAGTATTTTTTATCCTCAGCGTTGTCATTTTACGTGGCGCTCCCCCGCGCTTCGGTTGCCTGTGCCAAAGCTCCGAGTTTGACCCGTAGGGGGGCGGGGTCTTTTTATGTGGCACATTAAATGGCGCGTCGTAGCGGAAGAGCAAATGACGATTTAATGATCGGGCATCCAAAGAAGAATCTCAGTGCAGACAATTAAATGAAAGCAAATGATTTCTGTGTTCTCTTTATTGCTTTTGTTTGGGAGAAATGGGGCGCCGGGAGTTAGTTTTGCGCTCTGAATAAAAGTAATGAGCGATAGCCAGTCCTCCCGGAACCGTGCGCTCTTCTGGAATACACTGTGCTGCAGGGGGGCTGTACTGCTCAGGGTTTGTGTGTTGGGGTGTCAGAGCCAAGTGCCAGCAAAGCACCCCTAGCTTAGAGCTTACACTAGGCTGAGAAGTCTTTCTGCACCCATGTGACAGCCCTGAGCCAATCACCAAGAACTAGTGCTGTCACATGGGAGAGAAGGGAGGTGCGTCACATACCCCTCCCCTCTCCCTCCATTCCTGGACATATTGGGTGTTTCTCTTTGCTCCAAGTGACCAGATAGAGGAGCAAAGGGATTATGAGTTTATGCAGCTGGGGAGGATGTGCGTGCGTGCGTGCGTGTGTGTACACTATATTACCAAAAGTATTGGGCCCCTCCCCCTCAATCATTGTTCCGTGACATTTCCTGGCTACTAAATATTCCGCGGTCACCCGTTACTGGTATTATAACAAAGTGGAAGCAACTGGGAACAACAGCAACTCAGCCAGGAAGTGGTCGGCCACGTCACATGACAGAGCGGGGTCAGCGCATGCTGAAGCGCACATTGCGCAGAAGTCGCCAACTGTCTGCAGAGCCAATAGCTACAGACCTCCAAACTCCGTGCGGCCTTCAGATTGGCGCAACAACAGTGCGTAGAGAGCTTCATGGAATGGGTTTCCATGGCCGAAATTGTCACCATAACAGGTGTCCCCATTGGAAGGTTTCCCCTTTATTCCTGTTGCTGTGACAACTGAAATGTTTGGATTTTCCCAGCTATTTAGTCTCATTGACAATGGTCAACCAGAGAAAAAGAGACGGCCATAGTGCTCAGCGGCGACACTGACATCAAATAAAATTTGTAAACAGAGTGCCAGACCAAAGATCTACGAGTTCGAAATCTTTTAATATTAGTGTTTGCTCAGAACAAGACTACATGGAACACCCGACGCATTTCGGAGGTTCAGACCTTCATAGGGGCTGTTGATGAATTTGCTGGAAAATTTGACTACTACAGGGATGCCATAGCACAGCCCCTCTCCCTCCTTGCATGTCATAGCCCTCTCCTGTCCTGGGAGTGTCTAACTACCTTCTGTGCTGGTCCAGCTCCTCCCCTTACCACACTCCATAACCTTTTAATGTAGCTGCCGGGGGAAGCAGGGAAGGGCAGGTACAGCAGGGGCAGACCACCTCAGCACTCCAGCTGTGGTGCAACTACAGATCCCCTGAGGCATTGCAAGACTCTGACAGCCCACAGGCGTGACTCCCTGAGGCATGATGGGATTTGCGGAGTGCCGAGGTTGCCTACCTCTGTTGTAGAGAGTCACTCGAGTGACAGCTCTGAGCCGGCTGGGGCTTCTGACATCACATCCAAGATGGCGGCTCCCGGCAGCGATCTCGGGGCTTTGGGATGTCCACACAAGGGAGGGCGTGGCAGGTGAATGACACGAATACAATACAATGTGGGAATTGTCATTGGACGGAGTGTTCCGGTGACAGGTTCTCTTCCACGGCCAGCTTGTTGTGTACGAGATTTAGTATATTAGGATTCCGAATGTGACTTCCCCTCGAAATAGTCAGAATTGCCCTCCGGGGGACACACCGTCCACTTGGCTTGCAGCGTCCTCCGCATAGGTCAGACGTAGAAGGCGCGGGGGTTTAGGATGACTTCGCCGGACCTGACGTCTCCGGGGATGACGGGCGGCTCCTGGTCCTCCGGAGGTCTCTCCTGCTCCTCGTCCGCCATGGCCAGGTTGCTGTAGATGAAGTAGACTTGAGGCTTCGGGTTCTCTTGTCTCCTCATCAGGATTATCGATTTATGGATGTTGACGATCCGCCTCAAGCTGGACATGGCGGCGGGGGCGGTGCCGGGGCTGGTTTTCACGCTGGTCTCGTACTCCCGCGCTCGCCGATACTGCCTGCGTGGGGCGAAGAGAGGCGATGAGGAATGCGGATCGGATTTGGGAAAGTTGAACCTTAAAGTAAATGTAAACGTAATCACTAAACTCTCCATGTTATCACAAGGGGTTGGCACTCCAGCTGTGCTGAAACTACAACTCCCGGCATGCATCTGCCTCTGGGGGTCATGCCTGTGGCTGTCAGAGTCTTGCAATGCCTCATGGGACTTGTAGTTCTGCAACAGCTGGAGGGCCGAGGTTGCCCACACCCTGTGCTAAAATTAAAGTTTGCTTATGTTTTGCCTTCCCTGGTTTATAGTATGGAGACGCATTGGTTGATGATGCAGAATACAGCGGACTGACAAGGTGGGGGAGGGGCCATTCAGGAAGAATTCAGGGACATACCTGCTGTGCTTGTGCCAGGCTCTCATGCACACGACGGCGGTAATGATTAATATCACAGCGATGAGGGACATCAATGTCGTGTTGAAGACTTTGAGCGCTGCGAAAAAAAGAATTAATCAACTCAGTACAGACGATCATTGTCAGGGGACACGCCCATCATCGTCAGGGGACATGCCCATCATCGTCAGGGGACACCCCCATCATCGTCAGGGGACACCCCCATCATCGTCAGGGGACATGCCCATGATCGTCAGTGGACACCCCCATCATTGTCAGGGGACACGCCCATCATCGTCAGGGGACACCCCCATCATCGTCAGGGGGCACCGCCTTCATCGTCAGGGGACACCCCATCATCGTCAGGGGACACCCCCATCATCCTCAGGGGACACCCCCATCATCGTCCGCGGACACCC
>NW_017307010.1:28459-31790 GCF_000935625.1 Nanorana parkeri
AGACACCCCATCATCGTCAGGAGACACACTCATCATCGTCAGGGGACACACCCGCCATTGTCAGGGGACACACCCATCTTCGTCAGGGGACACACCCATCATCGTCAGGGGACACACCCGCCATTGTCAGGGGACACACCCATCTTCGTCAGGGGACACACCCATCATCGTCAGGGGACACACCCGCCATTGTCAGGGGGCATACCAATCATTTCAACATACAGGGGACTCTAAGAATAAATATATCCGGCATGAATTGTTCCGTTATGGGACAAGTATAAGGGGCTGATTCATGAATCTTCCTCCCAGTGTATAGCTGGGTGAATGTCGTTCGCATAACACTTCCACCACTAGATGGCGCTGAGAAACATCGGAAATTCCTATACTCGGCTCCATCTAGTGGCGGTAATGTTGTGAAAGCGGCATTCTGTATATACATAGCCCAAAGCATTGTAGTGTCCCTTTAATTGTTAACCACTTGAGGGTATTGAAGAGATCTGTCCTTAAATACTTCAATGAAGTTTGTAGGACGTATCTCCTATGTCCAGCTCACCTCCCCTCCCCCCACCCTCGCCGCTATTATCCGCTGTCAGAATGACAGCCAGGGATTGCTTTGTACCACACAGCAGGAATGGCTGTCACATTACAGTCGGTGAACGACATGTACCTAATATGACCATATAATGTGGCCGATGCTGATGACCTAATGTGTCCATATAAGGCAAATGACATCAGCGCCAGAATCCCGCCCCTACATTTACACCCAGCTGCGGAATGCCCGGCCCGCAGCTGATTGGTTGGAAGTGCCCATGGCACTTCCTCCTTTTGAGCTCATCCCTACTGCCCGTCAATCTCTCAGTCACGGACCCTGAACAAGCACACAGGAAGTCAGAATGAATTCACAATCACTTGTTGCTTAGGTTTCCGGCTCCCCGGCTGCCTGCTGAGAGACAGGAGTGACGGCCAGACAGAGCGAGGGTGCGGGATAGGTGCTAGAGGTGGAGTCTGCTCTGCTCACTAAGCCACAACCATCAGCACTACATATGGTACAGGGCGATGCACGTAGGTGCTATTAGCCCCGCCCCTAACTATGCCCTTTAGTCACCTAAGGCACTGGGAGGGGTTAGGTGGTGGATGCCTGTGGTGCACGCTAACAAGGGGCAGGGGGAGTGACCTCTGCATCATCTCCCCGCCCAGCTCTGGCTCTGACCAGCGGCATCACAAGGGGGATGCGGCCGCACCCGAGTGACACCAAAATGCCTGACAGTCATTTTGGTGTCACCCCCTCTAAAAAGTCGGGCACACTGTCATGGACCGAACGCCGGACAGTATCAGGAGAGAGGAGGGGACCCGGCGGCATATTTCATCCTGCCAGATGAACGCCCACTCCTATCTCTGCCGGCATCCATCACTAAGATGGCCGCCGGCAGGCGTCACTTAGACGACCGCGCATGCTCGATGACGCCGCGGCGGAGTGTCACCCGGTCTGCGCTCTGGGTGACACCCGGCCTCGGGACGCCCCTGCCGGCGACCCGCCTTAGTGACATCACTGGTTGCCAGGAGCTGAGCGGGATGCCGGCCAGAGCATCCCAGGTTGCGTGGTGTGTGCGGTCCCGCCTGGCACACACTGACCATAAAGGGGGGCCACAGGCACGCTGCAAACATTGTACAGCAGGGCCGCCATGCCCAACGTGACCCATAAAGATGCCCCCCGAGGCAACAGCCTGCTGCGTCCTTAAAGGGACAGCCCTGCCCACCACTATGCTCAATCTCAATGATTTACAAAAATTCCCGGGTACCCCTATGTGCCTATTGTGCTCGTTTCAGCCGAGTCACAAAGTCCTGAATCCAGAGGCAGCCAGGCATGCGGCATTCTCAGGCAGCGATGGCGGCTCCCGTATTTCTCCCCATAGGGGTTCCCTTTAATCCTCGCGACTCCTGAAGCCCCCCCCTTTGGCGCCCCCAGTCTGCAGAGCCGGCGGCCGCGCTCCCTCACATAGCTGCATAATTAATCAGAGGCTCTCAATAAAACGGCCACAAAACACGGCGGATTCCGCTTTTGTCTCAAACAGCTCCCTCCATTTAGAACTCTCCGCAGCCAAGTCACGTGACCCCCATCCCGTCCAACGCGGTCTCCATGGCAGCGGCTTTGTGTCAAAGTTCCATGTCGCTTTTTTCCCCCCCCCTTTGTCCTTCAAAGCCGAACTCCGAGCAGAAAAAACTTTATTGCAACTTTGTATCCATTTAGATATCATTTTTATTTTTTTTACATGCAAGCAGTGTAAAGGTGCCCATACACGTTACGATTATCGTACGATAATCAGGCCCGGATTTACTCTCCCTGCCTGCCGACTTTTTAATCACCTTTTAATTTTTTGTATTCAATTTAATTTTTTTTTCCCTACCTAACTTTATTGCTATCACACAGGAAAAAGCAATCCCCTGTGTGATAGAAATTGGAGGTGACAGGTTCTCTTTATTGACCCTGCCAGGAGTTCTAGCACAGCGCTGTGCTGGAACTCCTGTGACAGGTGAGAGAGGAAGAGCACAGCACAGCACAGCTCTCCCCTCTCACAGTCTACACGGAGCGGCAGGGTTACTTATAACCCGGCCGCTCTGCTCACTGCAGTCAGAGACTCGGAACTCGCCTGACCAGAAGCGGGAGAAGCCAATCAACTGTGCTGCAGTGCTCAGGTGCTAACAAGAAACATGCTGATAGGAGGAGAGAGCAGAATGACAGAGGGATGAGCTCATCAGCCTGCTGCTTCTCCTTTCACTGTCCAATCACAGGCCGGGGGAGGGACAAGACCTGTAATTGTTTCTGAACTGCAGCAGAGGAAAAAAAACTAGTCAGCAATGGCCGCCCCAGACACGGGCACCGAGGGATCTACAGTGAGAACAGAGGGTCTCTTGGAGTGCCAGGGGCTGTGAATTCTGTTCCCGCCACCAGTTGGGGGTCCCGGCAGTGAGATATTGGCGGCGATGTCTATATCTGTGGTCTCTCATTCTATTTTAAAAGGGGGGTGGAGTTTGGGTTTGAGCTTCACATTAACCCTTTTGCTGTCAGTGTAATTTATGCATTACCTGAAAGCACACCATATTTTTATGGTTTTTCATTTAGTTTTTTAAACTTTTTTTAAAATTAACTCTATTGCTATAACAGGAGGCTGATATAGGTGACAGGTTCTCTTTAAGGGGAATTTAAGGGTCATCTTTCTTCCCCCATTGTAGCTGATCAAGTACAGATTGATTGCCCCTCATATGCTTTTTTTTCCTGGCTGCTGTGACCGGAGAGTGACAACTAAATCCTGGAAGTGACAAAATCATTGAT
>NW_017307010.1:32165-34069 GCF_000935625.1 Nanorana parkeri
CATTGGGGGTAGAGAAAACCCCCCCCCCCCCCCCTCATAGTTCTCCTTTAATGTTTCTGTGGACAGTTTATCACTTTCGTGTGTTCCGCGTCAGCTGTCAGATTCTTACATTCGGGATCGGAATGTCAGCGAAGAAGCAGAAGAAGCTGTCGCGGGATAACTCGGACCTCTCGGCTTCTTTCTACGTTTACATTTTGTCTCAGTTTTCTGTCACTTTGTTTCTGTTCGGGATACGAGTCCAGAATGTCAGCAGAGAGCGGAGAAGCCGCAGAGCCGTAAACGACGCTTTCGCTCTCCCGCTTCTCTGCTTCTTTCCGGATGAAGTTCCTATGTATCCGAATTCCGCCATCAAAACGTTCGGATTCGTCATTTCTGCCGTTCAAAATGTCCCAATTTACAGAAATTTGTACGAATTTCAATTGGGAACGAAACGAGTCGCAGGTGTCTACACAAGAGAATACAGAATACAGACGAGAATAAAGGGGATAAAAGGGGAGGAGCTCTGAACAGGGATTGTCCGGTTTTTGTTTCCGGCCAAAAATAAAAAGATAAAAATGAGATAAAAAAGATAAAATAACAAAACCGACTTTTCCTGCAAAACTCAGATTCAGTTCAGATTTCCCCCCTTTTTTCTGCTGTTAGATGTCCTCAGTCTGATGGCACGGCATCATTCAACCTGCTTCTCCTGAGCCCAGGTCATCCTGAACCCGCCCCCAGCCTATGACTGGACAGTGAAAGGAGAAGCAGCACAGCGATGAGTTCATCTCTCCGTCACTCTGCTCTCTTCACCTATCAGCACGTGAACCGATTGGCTTCTGATTCTATTCTAGATGTCCTCAGTCTGATGGCACGGCATCATTCAAGCTGCTTCTGCTGAGCCCAGGTCATCCTGAACCCACCCCCAGCCTATGACTGGACAGTGAAAGGAGAAGCAGCACAGCGATGAGTTCATCTCTCTGTCACTACGCTCTCTCCTGCAATCAGCATGCTACTTGTCAGCACATGATCTGATGTCCATCTGTGATTCCAGCACTTAGCATGCGTTTACGACTGGAAAGAAAGAAACATTCACGCCGCGAGGACACCTTCATTGTGAGCGCCTCGTATGTGCGTCCCCTCTCTGAGGAGAGTGATGGAGCCATTATACAGAAGTTGCGGGAATTGTTTCGAGCCTTCACAAGCTCTGTTGAGAATCAATGTCATCGTTTCTCTCGCTCCGTTGCGCCGTTATGTAGATTGGCGGCGACACGGCATCAATCAGCGCCGGCCTAGACGGGCAGATCGCCTCATTCCCTCTGACATCGGCCCATTATCACTACAGAGCCGTTATTGTGTTGTGTCAACAACGCGGGCTTCCTGGCGCGTCAGATGGGCGACCGCCGGCCACCATGTGCGAGTCGGCCTGACGCGTGAGGGCGCGCTCTGGTGAAGGAAACAATGTGACCCAATTTGTATTGTGATAAGACGAGTGCGGGGCCCCCGATGACCCCAATAGACAGGCGCGTCACAGAATCCCAGACCCGCAGACCAGGCTGAGCGCACACATACAGACCGGACTGTGAGTTCTCCTCCAATCCACTGGATTGTTCATTTCTGCTCCGACACTCAATAATGTCTTTGACCTCCGGCCACATATAGATACGACCCTCGGACATTTACATCTACCTTCTGGTCAGAGAGTGAGCACATAAGGGGCCCTGTCCTATAAGTGACAGCGCTGAAAATCATGGAGGAAATCACGCTCTGTCATTATATTTAAAGGGCCGGTGGTGCATACGCAGCCTGAAGATGAGTAACCCCGGCAAAGGCAAATGGGGCAGGTTTGCTCATGGCTACTCATGTCGGCTTCCAACTAGCAAGGTCAACAGAGATGTGAGATATTAGATTACTGAAGCCCCTGGGCT
>NW_017307010.1:34121-40532 GCF_000935625.1 Nanorana parkeri
TCCTCTCTCCTCCTTCTGTCATCTTTTATCGTCAAATCCTCTGCCTGCAGTTACCTCCTTCAGCCTCGAGGTGGCAGCATTGCACCAGGCACCATCGCCTTTGATTTTCTTGCAGCATTTGCACTGCAGTTTCCTAAATTATCATAGCTGCACTAGAATATGTTCTGCGCCTGGGGACCTCGTATACTGAAGAATAACGGCTTCATGGAAGCGGGATACGAGGCACACCGTCCTGGCAGGTGCTTTCGGCTCCTTTTACAGAGGTGCTAGTTCCCATCTGTCTCATGATTCACCTTGGCGGTGCCTGACAATGTCCAGGGGGCTCAGCAATACTTACACATCGGTCCTGGAGGTCTGACATGTCCTGACACATCGGTCCTGGAGGTCTGACATGTCCTGACACATCGGTCCTGGAGGTCTGACAGGGAGCGGCATAGACGTACGTTCACATCTCACAACGATGGCTCGGTTTCCAGGAGTGACCAAGTCACATTGAGCAGCTCAGGGAGCTGGGAAATGATGGCTGAACCCTAGGGATGCGGCCAGACATGCGATCCGCGGTGCAGGTTAGACCACCTCCCATTGATCGCTGATGTTAATTAAGTTAATTAGGGTTCCAGGGGACCTCTTAGTGGCCTGCTTCTGTTCTGATGCGCAGAGCCTTTTGCCACCCCCACTGTGGATGAACACAGGTCCTCACCCACCCTCACTGACCTCCAGCCAAGAAGCAATGGCCTATGGCCTTCTGTAATGGAGGGTTCCCATATGCCTTATTGGTAGAGTTGATCCCGAAAATTTGGACGACTTCAGATTCCGACCAAATTTCATGCACTGAGCTGAATCCAAATTTTAGTATTACTTTTGGCAGTTCGGATTCCCAAAAGGCTTCTGAAAGGGACGGAACCAAAGACTTCTCCAAAGGCTGTGTCTGTCCTAGCTTGGTTGCCAGTTCCACCAGGCAGGTCCTCATCCTTCTATCTTAGAATGCCTGGTGGCATCTGCTCGGGCTTCCAGGAGCTTCCCAAACCCTCCTGCACAATTTTGCACCATTTGCCCCTCTGTGATGCACATATTTTGGACCCCCGTTGAGTTCAGTGGGACTTCCTGATACAAAATTCCAAATGTTGGCCATCTGATGTTGATTGGACGTTTTCCAAAGCTCATGAACCACACCCGGTCATACTTCTCATGTCACTCATCTCTACGTCAAGGTGATGCAATACCCCCGATGTAAGCGTCCTTCTTAGAACATAGCATGGATCATGATGGTTCGGGGGGGACCCACAAGATGGTTCCTGCCATCGTCATAATGATAGGTAATTGTCAACTGGCCCATTCACTCGGTGACTGCAGGTAGGGGAAGATGGAGGAGGGCTTGGCGGGGACTTGGTCTCATTGGAGGCAGACATTGACTAGAATAGGCACCGAAGGGATCTCCTTACCAATGCATGGAGCGAGTTGGTTTACCCAATACTGGCCTGGCAATCTTTCTCCTCTACTGATCCAGAAGCTGGACCCTCCATAGGGCGATGTACAACATCTGCTCTAGGCTTAGTGCATGGTCCAATGGATCCCTTAATATTCCACTACCCAGAACCCTATGCTCAAGGTGTGGCTATCGCAGGGGAGTGGACAGATGAGTCTAAGACTTGGGAGGATGAAAGTCCACTTATCCTTCTAGGTATTGAAGATATCCCGTCCTGAGAAGGCCCGGGGACTCGAGCAACAGAGCCATTGTAGGGAGCAATGGGGAAGGTTTCAAAGGGAACTTTCCAGAACTGGATTCTACTTCCTGAAGCCAAAGTTTGCATATTAGTGGGCCCCGATTTTTGGGACTCCCAGGGTAGTCCAGCGGCTATGAAAGGTACGTGGGGCTGGTTGTGGTGATGGTGGTGGTGGTGTCCTCTTTGTTCCTGAGCTTAAAGTGCAATGGAAGTGGAGTGGAGAGGGATTAGAACACCTGTCAGGTTTTTGTTGCCGTCTGTGTCCCCATTAGGGAGATGCACGCACTTTTTTTACTTTCACTTATAATGGCCGAAAGCAGGGACGTCCCGAGGGTGTCACCCCACCTGGGGTGTACCAGGTGACACCCCACCGTGACGTCATCATGCACGTGCGCGATGATGGGCATGCGCTGCCATCTTGGGGGTACTTGCCAGCGGCCATCTTGGTGATGGACGCCGGCAGAGAGAGGAGGGGGACCTTCACCCGGCGGGATGAGGTATGCCGCCGGGTGCCCCTTCTCTCTCATGCAACTGTCGGGCTCTCAATCCATGACCATGGGCCTGACTTTTCAGAAGGGGTGACACCAAAATGAATGTCAGTCCAATGGTGTCACCCGGGTGGGGGCAGCACCCCCCCAGTGATGACACTGGATGAAAGTAAAAGATAATCTCAAAATTGTCACCAGAACAGGAACAGATGGAAAATCTTCCAATGGGGTCACTAGTCCTGCTGACCACCGGGGATTCCCTTCACTTTGGAAGGATTTTCCTCTCACTTCCTGTTGAGGCTATCGGACAGGAAGTAAAGGGAAAACTCCCCAATGGCAAAAAATTGCTGGGGGGGGGTGGGGGGGAGAGAACCTCCCTTACTCTCTCCAAAACTAAAACTAAATGTCTCCAGCTCTACTTTAAGATCTGTAGACTTCACAGGGATGTCATTTGCGATCTCATTGGGCAAATGAGATGCAAAACATGCGTCCAAACATGCGTTCCGCGGTGCAGGTGAAGATTCCGGACGCTGGGAACGTCGCCTCATGCAGCAGGAAGAGCGACTCGTGTGAAAGGTTCATCTGAGGCTTCTGTTTGTAGGAACGGAGACGCAAAACCCAAAGAACGCGTTAGATGATACAATCCCCTCCCCCCCTTTGCCTCTCGCTGTAAATCAGCTCGCCAAACGCTTTTCCTCCCCAGCTCCCACAATCCATACGCCCCTCGGGGGGGGAATTAGCACTGAGCAATTAGCAACCGCGCGCTCCCCGGTGCTTAATATGACAAACGAGCACGCGGGTAAACCAACGCCAACACCCAATTACCTCTCAAGGTCAACGTTGGTCTTTCAAATGGCTTTTTTTGAGCCGTACTAATGATGCGAAACGCGTGGGCTTTGCTGACAAGTTTCTCCTAACTCATGTAGCAGGCAGGACGTGCAGGCAGCATTATAGCCATGAGCCATTATGTAAACTAATTTGCTGTTAATTGGTTCCCGTGAATTGTGTTCCCTTCAAAGGAAGCCGGCGCCGTGGCGGCTTCGTGTTGCCGTTAAGTTCGCTTTATGCGCGGCTGACGCGTTTCCCGGAATGATCTTCCGTCCCGGGGACGTCTGGCGGTTTGATGCTTTTCGGCTTTATAGAGACGCCGTTTAGTTACATTTCACATTAAAGCGACCAATTAAATGACGGCGGTAAAAGGAAAAGCGATATTCCGCTACATTGTCTTTAAATGTAACTAAAAGCTTTAAAGGGGACCTGTCATCACACAGACATATTCTCAGGTTAGGAGCGTACGTGTGACACTTCCAGGTATTTGTTACCTCTCCCGGAGATCCGACTACACCTCTGAACATGCTCCATCTCTTACTAATTCTGGGTCTTTGGGTTGTCACTAGGACAAGTATAGAAGGGAATCTTCCAATGGGGACACCGGTACTGGTGACAACGGACTAGGAGGAGTTTATCTCATTCCGGAGAGATTTCTTCTCACTTCCTGTGGTGTCCTCGGCCCCCTAAGGTGAACGCAGTGAGCACGCACGTGAGCAGGTGATGTGGGATCCCTCGGGGCAGGGAGTCTATGGGTTAGGAAGTAGGGACCGTCTCATGGAGGTTTGGATTTGGAGTGCTGGGCCCAGGTCGGGGCCCCGGGGAGACTCACCTCTGCTTCCAGGAGTAGATGAGGAGGGGGGGTCTAGCTGGGGCAGTGAAGAGAAGAACCGCGCTGCAGAGAGGGACTTAGGACTGTGGAGCACACCGGTGAAGGCGGGAACACGGAGAGAGGAGACGGAAAGAGCGGACCGGACCAAGCAGGAGGACTGTGGACCCCAGCACAGGAGCATACTAGATGGACAGTGGACCGGACCAGGCAGCAGGACTGCGGACCCCAGCACAGGAGCATACTAGATGGACAGTGGACCGGACCAGGCAGCAGGACTGCGGACCCCAGCACAGGAGCATACTAGATGGACAGTGGACCGGACCAGGCAGCAGGACTGCGGACCCCAGCACAGGAGCATACTAGATGGACAGTGGACCGGACCAGGCAGCAGGACTGCGGACCCCAGCACAGGAGCATACTAGATGGACAGTGGACCGGACCAGGCAGCAGGACTGCGGACCCCAGCACAGGAGCATACTAGATGGACAGTGGACCGGACCAGGCAGCAGGACTGCGGACCCCAGCACAGGAGCATACTAGATGGACAGTGGACCGGACCAGGCAGCAGGACTGCGGACCCCAGCACAGGAGCATACTAGATGGACAGTGGACCGGACCAGGCAGCAGGACTGCGGACCCCAGCACAGGAGCATACTAGATGGACAGTGGACCGGACCAGGCAGCAGGACTGCGGACCCCAGCACAGGAGCATACTAGATGGACAGTGGACCGGACCAGGCAGCAGGACTGCGGACCCCAGCACAGGAGCATACTAGATGGACAGTGGACCGGACCAGGCAGCAGGACTGCGGACCCCAGCACAGGAGCATACTAGATGGACAGTGGACCGGACCAGGCAGCAGGACTGCGGACCCCAGCACAGGAGCATACTAGATGGACAGCGGACCGGACCAAGCAGGAGGACTGCGGACCCCAGCACAGGAGCATACTAGATGAACAATGGACCGGACCAGGCAGCAGGACTGCGGACCCCAGCACAGGAGCATACTAGATGGACACTGGACCGGACCAGGCAGCAGGACTGCGGACCCCAGCACAGGAGCATACTAGATGGACACTGGACCGGACCAGGCAGCAGGACTGCGGACCCCAGCACAGGAGCATACTAGATGGACACTGGACCGGACCAGGCAGCAGGACTGCGGACCCCAGCACAGGAGCATACTAGATGGACACTGGACCGGACCAGGCAGCAGGACTGCGGACCCCAGCACAGGAGCATACTAGATGGACACTGGACCGGACCAGGCAGCAGGACTGCGGACCCCAGCACAGGAGCATACTAGATGGACACTGGACCGGACCAGGCAGCAGGACTGCGGACCCCAGCACAGGAGCATACTAGATGGACACTGGACCGGACCAGGCAGCAGGACTGCGGACCCCAGCACAGGAGCATACTAGATGGACACTGGACCGGACCAGGCAGCAGGACTGCGGACCCCAGCACAGGAGCATACTAGATGGACACTGGACCGGACCAGGCAGCAGGACTGCGGACCCCAGCACAGGAGCATACTAGATGGACACTGGACCGGACCAGGCAGCAGGACAGCGGACCCCAGCACAGGAGTGTACTGGATGAATAGTGAACCGGACCAGGCAGCAGGACAGCGGACCCCAGCACAGGAGCATACTAGATGGACACTGGACCGGACCAGGCAGCAGGACTGCGGACCCCAGCACAGGAGCATACTAGATGGACAGCGGACCAGACCAGGCAGCAGGACAGCGCAGGATCCAGAATGGTGTGGCTGCGTTGAGACTTCCAGAACCATAAATCCATCCTAACGAAAACCACTTTATATTCCCTTTAGTCCCGTTGTCTGAAGTCCAAGTTACAGCAACGCATTGAACGGAGATTTCACGCTTCATGTATGACGCTAGCGCAGCTCATAAACCAAACAACGCAATCAGAGGGCGACTCCAGCGGAATCGTCACCGGCGGGAAGGTATTTAGCCGTGAAATAAATGGTTTTCTCTCCGGAGGAGTCTGGCCCGCTGCATTGTGTGTTTATAAACGCTTTGGCGAGGAATAAGTCATCGCCGATACCGCCGGTGATTCATCAAACTGCCCGCCGCCGCCGCGCGATTGCTTCCTGTAAACTGGCCGTATATATATGTATTTTACAGGGTAATATATGTTAATTTACTCCAAAAATGGATTATTATTAGGGATGCACCGATACGAATATCGGTATCGGTGCCGATGTTGAGTATTTGGGCGAGTACTCGTTCAAATGCTCCACTGTCTAGCCCGATACTCAAGCTTCCGGGATCAGGAAGCCGGGCAGCAAGTCATTACACGCTGGCCAGCTTCCTGATTGCACCGGGAAGCCAGCTCCATGCTCCCTCGTCACTTGTAACAAGAGAGCATGGAGCCGGCTTCTTGTCCAATCAGGAAGCTGGCCAGAGTGTAATGACTCGCTGCCCGGCTTCCTGACTGGCTGGGAAGCTGGCCAATCAGGAAGCCGTGCCCCATTTAATGACGCGGCTTCCTGCTTGGCCAGTTTAAGGG
>NW_017307010.1:40637-42563 GCF_000935625.1 Nanorana parkeri
GGGAGGAAAAAACCACCCCCCCCCCCCCCCCCCCCATAGTTCTCCTTTAAGTAAAAAAAAAGGTTAAAAGTTAAAAAAAAATAATTAAAAAACACCCAGAGAAGTGTTAACGTCCCCGCGAACACGCACATACTAACGCAAACATGCGTCGGGTGCGCCTACGTACGAAAACAACAGCTTGCCCATAAGACAAAGCGTCACTTATGGACAATTTGGGGTACTGTAGTTTTTCGCCTGTTTATGGGCGCATTCAATTTTTAAGCTGGGCATGTCGGGTATCTACTTACTCGTCTTTCATATGTTACAAAAAGATTCGGTATTCTATTGTGTTTTTGTGCACTTAAATTAACTTAAAGGAGAACTATGAGGCGAGTGAAAATCACTCCTCCTCATAGTTCGAGTCGACGTGTGACAATGAGACTGTCACAGGTCGGCTCAATAGATCGGGAAGTGAGCGAACACATACCGGCGCTCGCTCACTTCTCGATCATGACTGTCACTCATGGCTCCCTGCAGGGATTCCCCCTTCCCCTCTCCGATCCTCCAGCGCTGACTGGCGGAACGGACGGGGGAGGGGGCGGGTACAGCTGGCTCTGCCTCTAGATAGGCAGAGCCAGCTGTCAGTCACGCAGCTGGGCGGATCCAGACAGTGTTGTCGGGATCCGTCCCGGCTGCGGTGGTCTCAGTATATAGCGGGCAATAGCTCGCCATATACTGAGCTTTGGGTCGCGGGAGGAGGTTACTATATGTCCTCCTGTGACCCTTAGGAGAACGATGGGATAAAAAGGTTCCCCCCATAGTTCTCTTTTAAGTGTATTTTTTACTGACATTTTGGGGTTAATAAAGAGATAAAGAGTTATCTAACTTTTAGGCCCCATTCACACCTAGGCGTATTGTAATATGCGCGACCGTCACGCGGTTTTTTTACCGCGATTCGCGGTAAAAAAGTCGCGCGACCGTCGCGCGATTCCAAAGGCTACTTGGCTGTATCCCAATGGAAAACGCCCTACAAAACGGCCCAAAGTAGTCCCGGGACCTTTTCAGGCGTGGCCCGTTTTGTAGGGCGTTAGGGGCGGGCGGAAATACGCCAAGGTGGGAACGAGGGCATTGACTACAATGCTATTTATTTTTTTGACCGTTTTGTAGAGCGTTCGTCGAGCGTAGAACGCGCTACAAAACGGTCAGGTGTGAACGAGGGCTTAGGCCTAAGGGTCCCCACACACCTTACGATTATCGTACGATAATGGCGGGAAACCACGCGATCGTACAATTTATCGTAAGGTGTGTGGAAGCCGTGCGACCTCTACTACTGTAAGGTCGCACGACTTTAAACTTACGGACATGTTCGAAAACCCGCCGAGCATCGTACGATGTTCGGCGGCCGTGTAGCATGTTCGTACGATAACAGCCGTAACAGCCGTACGATAACAGCCGCAAGCGCACACTGCCCGTTCGGCATTGCGGCCATTGGAAGCCCGCCCCTCAGGGGGCGTGGCTTGCGATCATCGCAAGTACGATCTGCCTATGCAAGATAGGCAGATCGTACGGTTGTAAGTACCTTACAACCATCGCAAGACAAAAGTCTTGCGATGGATGTAAGGTGTGTGCCCAGCCTAACGCGGGCAAAGAAAAAAAAAAAGCAAAAACGGCTCCGGCAGCAAAAGGGATAAAGTAACTTTCTAATCAAAAATGTAAAAAAAAAATTAATTCAAAATTTAACTAAGAATTATTTTTCTAATTAATTTATTGATTTCCAAGAAAATTAATTTAAAACTAAATGTCGTTAAAAATTTATTTTCTAATCAAAAAATGTTAAAAAAACTAAATTAAAAATGTAACTAAAATGTATTTTTATAATAATTTTTATACAAATTAATAATCAGTGAAGAGTCATTTTAAACTAAATTTAATTAAAAGGCAATTTTC
>NW_017307010.1:42632-53282 GCF_000935625.1 Nanorana parkeri
ATTATTTTTTAAATGTGTATAATCCCAAAAAAAAAATTTCAAACTAAATTTAATTAAAAAATTAACTTTCTAATCAAAAAATGTTAAAAAATTAAATAAAAAATGTATCTAAAATTTTTTTTATAGTTATTTAATTTTTTTTATAATCCATGAAGAGTCATTTTAAACTAAATTTTATTAAAAAAATGTCATTTTCTGATCAAAAAATTCAGATTTTATGATCCGTGTGAAAAACGAAAACTTTGCTCCGGTACTAAGGTGGTGAAATCTGGCGGCACATATCGTATTTTTACGATAGTCAGGATACAAAATTAAATTCCTCATCATCAAAAAAAACAAACAAGCTCCTCCCCCTGACGCAAGCTCCTCCCCGACCCAAAATACTGAGGTCCTAATAGTTGACTGATCTGCTTTGACCTTCAAGCTTCTTCAATAGGATTCTTTATCTACGAGCGCTCACACCCGGGGGGGCCGCCGGCATCCCTTTCCCCAGTCTGGAGAAGATGGCACAGGATCACTATTTGGATAAGTGATAGCGCCACCCCCCCCAAATGTGATTTATGACGATGAACCAGACTCACAGCTGATCCGCCGCCATCAATTATCGGCACAGAACTCTCCGCAAACACCGGAATCAATTCTGAATATTTTATGGTTTTAATGAAATGAGTTTACGTTCCGCCGAGAATGACGAAGACGCCAGCTTGCGTTATATTTCCCCGCGTCAGGAATTATATCCGTCCGGAAGAAGAAGAGGAGAGAAGGAGAGGGGGAGAGAGAGAGAGAGAGAGAGAGAAGGAGAGAGAGAGAGAGAGAGAGAAGGAGAGAGAGAGAGAGAGAGAGAAGGAGAGAGAGAGAGAGAGAGAGAAGGAGAGAGAGAGAGAGAGAGAGAAGGAGAGAGAGAGAGAGAGAGAGAAGGAGAGAGAGAGAGAGAGAGAGAAGGAGAGAGAGAGAGAGAGAGAGAAGGAGAGAGAGAGAGAGAGAGAGAAGGAGAGAGAGAGAGAGAGAGAGAAGGAGAGAGAGAGAGAGAGAGAGAAGGAGAGAGAGAGAGAGAGAGAGAAGGAGAGAGAGAGAGAGAGAGAGAAGGAGAGAGAGAGAGAGAGAGAGAAGGAGAGAGAGAGAGAGAGAGAGAAGGAGAGAGAGAGAGAGAGAGAGAAGGAGAGAGAGAGAGAGAGAGAGAAGGAGAGAGAGAGAGAGAGAGAGAAGGAGAGAGAGAGAGAGAGAGAGAAGGAGAGAGAGAGAGAGAGAGAGAAGGAGAGAGAGAGAGAGAGAGAGAAGGAGAGAGAGAGAGAGAGAGAGAAGGAGAGAGAGAGAGAGAGAGAGAAGGAGAGAGAGAGAGAGAGAGAGAAGGAGAGAGAGAGAGAGAGAGAGAAGGAGAGAGAGAGAGAGAGAGAGAAGGAGAGAGAGAGAGAGAGAGAGAAGGAGAGAGAGAGAGAGAGAGAGAAGGAGAGAGAGAGAGAGAGAGAGAAGGAGAGAGAGAGAGAGGGAGAGAGAGAGAGGGAGAGAGAGAGAAGTTCAATATTTGTGGAATTTCGGGTAATATTGTCCGGGCCGAGATGTGAAATAATGACTTAGAGAAAGAACCAAAACCGATATCAGAGCCAATACCGGACCTCACAAGTATTCCCCCTCCTGAGACCCTCCGCACCCCTCCTGAGACCCTCCGCACCTCTCCTCAGACCCTCCACACCCCTCCTCAGACCCTCCACACCCCTCCCGAGATATTATTATTATTGGTGCATCACAACTGGAAATGTGTTTTTTTTAAATAAATGAACTATTTAAAAAAAAAAAAAGTGTAATCACCTTAATTGGTATCAGTCTCTTGCGTTCTACTATACAGCAGAGCTCAGAGAGCGGGAGGGAGAAGCAGCGCAGGGAGCCAATCAGTTGTGCGGCAAGTGCAAGGAGTTTGCTAATAGGAGGAGAGAGCAGAGTGACTGAGAGATGAGATCGGTGTGCTGCAAGGGCAAGGGTGTCAACTGGAGCGGAGACCGGGTGACACCCAGCCGTGATGTCATCACGCATGTGCGGCCATCTCATTGACGCCTGCCGGCGGATGAGGTATGCCGCCGGGTCCCCTCCTCTCCAGTGACACTGTCGGGCTCTCGGTCCATGACCAAGTGCCCGACTTTTTAGAGGGGGTGACACCAAAACGTCTGTCAGTCATTTTGGTGTCACCCCTCCAAAGGTGTCACTGCACCCCCCGTGTGACGCCACTGCTGCGGGCAGGAAGGAGCTTTATAAATGCGGCTCATGTTCTGATGGATATCCATTGTAATGAATGCGGCAAATCTTATGGTCCTGTACACAGCTCCCTGCCTCAGTACTCCTCCTAAGAGCCCTCAGCCATGATGCATGTAGGCGGGGTTCACTCTCGGGGTGTTGCGTGTGTGTGTTCCCTCTTGGGTTGGCTGAGTAACCCCGTGTATGCAACTTGAAACCAGACACCCCACGGTCAGGGGCCACGGCCTTGGCCTCGTGCAAACACTCCCACACGTGTAGCACTACGTACACAGGGCCTCATGGCTTCCACCGCCTCTGCGGTCTTCGGCGCTTCCTCCCCCCCGAGGAGAAAGGCCACCATGAACGGCACCCTGTGTCAGGCATTGCCCCATTGCGCACCTACCCTCCTCAGATGGTTACAGCCACGTTACAGTCCACATCATACTTCGGTAGAACCTTCTCAGAGGTTGGAGGGAGAAGAACCAGTCCACTCAGATAGTCTTTTTGTTGATTTTACTTGAAGATATTAACAGCACAAAGTATACTTTTCAGCCGCCCCCGAATGGGGTGACGGCACATCACTTGTTACTTGCATGGCGATACGATTTAGAGAGAGAGAGGTACATCAGCCCAGGTGCAGCCCAGAGTCACGACTTACTTCGGCCATAGGCCCCCTGGCGAATATCGTCAGCCTTCTAGCACTTCACTAGTCTCCGGAATCCCATCCATTGTCCGTCCTAGCACGGTGGGTTTCCCCCTGTGGGGAAACTAGGGAATCTTTGTAGCTCTACATAGTCCTAGGCCTGGTCCTGTCCTTCCCATGGACCAGCCTATATTCAAGAAACAGTCTCCCTCCAGAGACTCTGCAGCCAGTCTTAGACTTCTTCTGTACTCCTCTGAACAACAACTCCCTCCCCTCTCGGGCGCCCCCTATATATCAACTCTCCTGGGACACAGAGTTTCCCCAGGCCAGAGCTGCATCTATCTCCAGGGCCCCATGGGGGCATCTAGTGGCCGTTGGCCATACTGCACCTACCTACGTGCAAGTAGTGGGCCGGCTCTTGGGAGGAGTTATGCAAATATCAAAATGCCTTGATAGGTGGGTCTCAGTCTGGAGGAGCGGGCATACCTAGGCAGGTTGTATTTGCATGAAGACCACCTTAGGTAACGCCTCCATGTGATGCTCCGTGATTGAAGGGACTGAAATGCAATAAACAAATGGGCGGGGCCAGGGACAGTCAGGCCGGGGAGGAAAGTGCTAGATGATGCTGGACGTCCCCCAGCCAGGAAGTGAGGTTGCTGCAGTTTCTAATGCTCACCTTCTTGTTTTCGATGCGCTTGGAATGTATTTGGCTGACTCCAACAAAAAGTCCATAATCAGTGTGGGCAGCGGGAGGGGAGTGCAGCGGGGGGCGGGGCGGGTGCTGCAAAGGTCGTTACCATGATGAACGGCGGACGGAAAGTTTGGAAGACGCGACGACGGGGGAAAAAATTAATTGAGAAAATATGACGTGAAATAAAAATTGATTTAATAAGTTATTAGGATCGGATTATAAAGATGGCGGCGGATTACGGAGGCGAATCGCCGTCAGCGGACGTTTATGAAGGAGGCGGGAGATAATAACAAACATAAATATCGCTGAATTACGATTCGCTGATCCCGAGTTTCACATTTGCATATAAATTGAACTCTGCGGATATTTAATGTTTTTTTTTGTTGTTGTCTCGCGCCCGTCGCGGTCCTCGCGTCGCCGCGTTTTATGACGATTGAAGGGAAGCCAACGCTCGGCTTAGGGTGGGGAGCGCGTTCAATCGTCGTCCCCGAAAGACAAAGAAAAGAGCGCAACCTCCCAGGTGTGCAGGAGCAGAGCCGGAAAATATGGAGGAGGGGTCTGCTGGAGCGTCATACATACAAGAAGGCGGGGGAGGGGGGCGTGTCCAACCATCAGGCTTCATGTCTCCATGCATTGCGGTAATGGACGGAGGTCAGATAGAAGACTGAAGGGGAGGACGGAGGGCAGATAGAAGACTGAAGGGGGGGACGGAGGTCAGATAGAAGATTGAAGGGAAGGCCGGAGATCAGATAGAAGACTGAAGGGGAGGACAGAGGTCAGATAGAAGACTGAAGGGAAGGACGGAGGTCAGATAGAAGATTGAAGGGAAGGCCGGAGATCAGATAGAAGACTGAAGGGGAGGACAGAGGTCAGATAGAAGACTGAAGGGAAGGACGGAGGTCAGATAGAAGATTGAAGGGAAGGCCGGAGATCAGATAGAAGACTGAAGGGGAGGACAGAGGTCAGATAGAAGACTGAAGGGAAGGACGGAGGTCAGATAGAAGATTGAAGGGAAGGCCGGAGATCAGATAGAAGACTGAAGGGGAGGACAGAGGTCAGATAGAAGACTGAAGGGAAGGACGGAGGTCAGATAGAAGATTGAAGGGAAGGCCGGAGATCAGATAGAAGACTGAAGGGGAGGACAGAGGTCAGATAGAAGACTGAAGGGAAGGACGGAGGTCAGATAGAAGATTGAAGGGAAGGCCGGAGATCAGATAGAAGACTGAAGGGGAGGACAGAGGTCAGATAGAAGACTGAAGGGAAGGACGGAGGTCAGATAGAAGATTGAAGGGAAGGCCGGAGATCAGATAGAAGACTGAAGGGGAGGACAGAGGTCAGATAGAAGACTGAAGGGAAGGACGGAGGTCAGATAGAAGATTGAAGGGAAGGCCGGAGATCAGATAGAAGACTGAAGGGGAGGACAGAGGTCAGATAGAAGACTGAAGGGAAGGACGGAGGTCAGATAGAAGATTGAAGGGAAGGCCGGAGATCAGATAGAAGACTGAAGGGGAGGACAGAGGTCAGATAGAAGACTGAAGGGAAGGACGGAGGTCAGATAGAAGATTGAAGGGAAGGCCGGAGATCAGATAGAAGACTGAAGGGGAGGACAGAGGTCAGATAGAAGACTGAAGGGAAGGACGGAGGTCAGATAGAAGATTGAAGGGAAGGCCGGAGATCAGATAGAAGACTGAAGGGGAGGACAGAGGTCAGATAGAAGACTGAAGGGAAGGACGGAGGTCAGATAGAAGATTGAAGGGAAGGCCGGAGATCAGATAGAAGACTGAAGGGGAGGACAGAGGTCAGATAGAAGACTGAAGGGAAGGACGGAGGTCAGATAGAAGATTGAAGGGAAGGCCGGAGATCAGATAGAAGACTGAAGGGGAGGACAGAGGTCAGATAGAAGACTGAAGGGAAGGACGGAGGTCAGATAGAAGATTGAAGGGAAGGCCGGAGATCAGATAGAAGACTGAAGGGGAGGACAGAGGTCAGATAGAAGACTGAAGGGAAGGACGGAGGTCAGATAGAAGATTGAAGGGAAGGCCGGAGATCAGATAGAAGACTGAAGGGGAGGACAGAGGTCAGATAGAAGACTGAAGGGAAGGACGGAGGTCAGATAGAAGATTGAAGGGAAGGCCGGAGATCAGATAGAAGACTGAAGGGGAGGACAGAGGTCAGATTTAGCAAACAGTGGAGAAAATAAACTGGGCGCCATCTTGTGAGGTCCTTTCCTTTCGCAGGCTGCGCCCAGTATATATATATATTTGTATTTTGTTTCATGGCGCAGATAAATCAGAGCGGAGGCTGGGAGCCTCTACCTGCTGTATGTTTACCGCCGGGGAGCGTCATAAAAGCGAACGGCGCTACTAAAGATTAAGCGCCCGGAACCGCGGAAGTGTTTAACGAACCGTTTATAACGAAGGTCTGAGATGCGGCGCTCGTGTTCTCAGTCTGCGCCGGGGAGCGGAATGAATCATACTTAAGTAAATGTGTAGATTTGGAGGCTCGTTTGTAAACGTCAGAGAGGTCACAGGAAATATCGCAGGTCGATCGGACGAATGACAACCCGTAAAACGCCACGAGAAGTCTCTGCGGAAGGTCCGCGGACTGGATTATACTAATCAATAATCATCCATAATCATTTATCGGATTTAGGAGCAATGTTGGCGCAAATTTCAGCCAGACCACATGATGGCATCACAGGATATGGGTAAGGTACAGCAATGATGTGCGGTACCGTTGGTTCTGGCTGAGGCATTCCCCTGCCTCTCCCCCAGCCCACTGAAGCCCCGCCCCTGCCTGTCGAAACCTAGCCTCACCCGCCAAAACTCCGCCCCCAAGCTAGTGTGAAGGAGGGAGGAGACAGGGAGGAGCCTCCCTGTCCCTCACTTGCTCATCTCTGCTGAGGCATGAAGATCGATGGCCCCAGTGGGGTTTTGTTTTATTTTTTTGATTGGACAGCTTGGACCAATAGCGCTTTGCCATTGATCCATCCCATCCACAGAGCTCAAAGAGTAGAGGATGTAACAGCTCTGGCCTCATCAAGTTAGGTTACACAAGCAGTGGGGAAGCCCGCTGCTGTGCACCCTAACTACCTGGCAAAAGCCGGATGCAGCGCTGCTTGTAATTAACATCCAGCGCTTCGTCCATGACAGGTTACACAGCGTAGGGGGGGAGGGGGAGGATTTCCCTTCTGTGTAACCTGTAACAAGCCAATCTGATAGGAGAAAAATCTGTCAGCTTCAGACTTGAAGCTGACAGCTTTTTCCTCCATAATACTAGGTGAGGCTCTGCCCCACCTGCCTCCCCTGACCGCACGTCCCTGAGGTACAGGGTCTTAAAGGTTCAGTCCATCTAAAGGTAGTATACCTGTAGGTGGAGCTGGGTCAGCCTTGTGACTTCCTACATGTCCCCAGCAGTGAGAGTCCTTTGCCACAAATCCCAACAGGGGAAACAGGTTCACATGAAGGTCCATTCATGAACTGCACAGAGAACAGCTCTGCGAATGAGATTCACTGCACCATATGGCCACTAGATGGAGCTATGGAGTATAGGAATTGCCAATGCTCCTCGGCTCCATCTAGTGGTCACAATGTGCTGCGAAGCTCGCTCACAGAGCTGTTCTCTGTGCAAATGGTTCATAAAAAGACCCCTTGACATGGACTCTTCAGCCACTTTGTATGTCTACATCAAATCACAATATACAGCAAATAAAGTTTTGTTTTAAGAAAAGCTCCACCTTTTATTATTAAAGAGCTCCAGTTTCCATGACACATTACTGAGCATGCATGGACTTCATATGCAATACACACTATATTGCCAAAAGTATTGGGACGCCTATTGGAACAGGCATCCCAGTCTTAGTCCGTAGGGTTCAGTATTGGGTTGGCTCCGCCCTTTGTCGCTATAACAGCTCCGCCTCTTCTGGGAAGGCGTTGACAAGGTTTAGGAGTGTGTCTATGGGAATGTTGGACCATTTGTGAGGTCAGGTACTGATGTTGGGAGAGAAGGCCGGGCTCGCAGTCTCCGCTCTAATTAATCCCAAAGGTGTTCTATGGGGTTGAGGTCAGGACTCTGTGCGGCCAGTCACGTTCCTCCACCCCTCCCCCATCCATGTCTTTATGGACCTTGCTTTGTGCACTGGTGCGCAGTCATGTTGGAACAGGAAGGGGCTGTCCCCAAACTCCTCCCACAAAGTTGGGAGCATGAAATTGTCCAAAATGCCTTGGTGTGCTGATGCCTTAAGAGGTCCCTTCACTGGAACTAATGCGCTTCAGCATGCGCTGACCCCGCTCTGTCATATTACGTGGCCGACCACTTCCTGGCTTAGTTGCTGTTGTTCCCAGTTGCTTCCACTTTGTTATAATCCCAGTAACAGGTGACCACGGAATATTTAGTAGCAAGGAAATTTCATGGAACACCTGAATCCAATGATTTGGAGGGGGAGGGGCCCAATACTTTTGGTATTATGGTGTATCTTATGACAGGTCCACTTGATCCCACCCTATAGGTCACAGCGGTAGAAGGCATTCCACTCCTCGTACGGTACATGTTCAGTGTAATGCAGACTGACAGGCTGTGCACAGCTCACAATTACTCCGCCACAACTACAATAATTACTCATTAGTAACCTCATTTGTGCGCGCTAATTACTAAGTCGAGTGTCCGTCATACGTCGCTCTCCCCGAACATATTCCATTCAATATGCTCGTAAAACAATAATCATTTCTGCTCCTGACAGTAATGATTGTAATTGCAGTTTTCAAGTCCTGGGCGGAAAGTATCATTATTGCTGCTGTTTACCAACAATGTTACCATAGAACCCGGATGTCTGATAACAGCAAGAAGAAGTCGGGGCCAGGACCAGATATATATATATACTGTATACAGCATAAAGGGTGAGAAAAGGTATACAGTCACCAGAGGAGATTGTCACTGGAGGGGGATATTGTCACACTATATGGCCAAAGGTATGTGGACCCCCAACAAATGATGGAGTTCAGATGTTTCTAATGAAGGGTATTGTTACTACTACATCAAAGACATTGTAGACAATTGTGCTTTTCCCTCCTTGGGGTAAAGCCAGTTTGGTGAAGGTCCTTTTCTGTTCCAACATGACTGTCCTCTGTGTACAAAGCCAGCTCCATAAAGACATGGTTTGACCAGTTTGGTGAAACTTGAGTTTCCTGCACTGAGCCCTGACCTCAACCCTACTGAACACCTTTGGGATGACTTGGAACACTAATGGTGATCCAGATCTTCTCATCCATCATCAGTACCTGACCTCAACCCTACTGAACACCTTTGGGATGACTTGGAACACTAATGGTGATCCAGATCTTCTCATCCAACATCAGTACCTGACCTCAACCCTACTGAGCACCTTTGGGATGACTTGGAACACTAAAGGTGATCCAGATCTTCTCATCCAACATCAGTACCTGACCTCAAATCTACTGAACACCTTTGGGATGAATTGGAACATCAATTGTGATCCATATCTTCTCATCCAACGTCGGTACCTGACCTCAACGCTACTGAACACATGTCTGCCCCCCTGTGTACAAAGCCAGCTCCATAAAAACATGATTTGACCATATTGGTGTGGAGGAACTTAAGTTGCCTCCACAAAGTCCTGACCTGAACCCTACTGAACACCTTTAGGATGAATCAGAAGGCCAAATATTAGCAAGGTCTTCTCATCCAACATCAGTACCTGACCTCAACCCTACTGAACACGTCTGCCCGCTGCGTGCAAAGCCAGCTCCATAAAGATGTGGTTTGACCATGCTGGTGCTGAGGAACTTGGGTTTCCTCCTCAGAGCCCTGACCTCAACCCTCCTGGACAACTTTGGGATAAATTGGAACACCAGTTGTAAGCCAGGTCATCTCATCCAACATCAGTACCTGACCTCAACCCGACTGAACACCTTTGGGAAAAGTTACAGCACCACTTGGAAGACTGGTCCCCTCGTCTAACATCAGTACCTGACCTCACAAAGCCCTTTTTGCTGAATGGGACCAAATTCCCACAGAAACACTCCAAAATCTTGTGGAAACCCTTCCCAGAAGAGCGGAGGTTTTATAGCCTCAAAGGGGGCCAACCCCATATTAATGGTCATGGTTTTGGTATGGGGTGTCCAACAAGCTTATATAGGTATAATGGTCAGGTGTTTATAAACTTCTGGCCATAGTGTATATTTACGACATGGCTTGCAGCTCATGTCACTGTTCCTACACATCCATAACACTAACACCGCATTTACATCTAGTTGCGGGAACGTGCCTGTCCCCATGTGTATTCCCACAATGCACGACACCTTTCTCCACTTGCAATGGTACCATTCATCCTAAGCCCGCATTGGTAAGGTGGACTGCCATTCAATTTGAATGGCACCCTAACGTACTTTGTGGACACAGGTGTGCTATCACAAAGGGTCAAAGTCCAATTTCCTGGGCTGTTGAGGTTTATTGACACCACATTCATTTGTGCACTGGTGTGCAGTCATGTTGGAACAGGAAGGGGCCATCCCCAAACTCCTCCCGCAAAGTTGGGAGCATGAAATTGTCCAAAATGTCTTGGTGTGCTGATGCCTTAAGAGTTCTCTTCACTGGAACTAAGGGGCCGAGCCCAACCCCTGAAAAACAACCCCCCCCCACCATAATACCCCTCCACCAAACCTGCCTAGCGCAGGACACTTTCACACACACACAATATGTTGGACTTGATGGACTTATGTCTTTATTCAACCTCAAATACTATGCAACTATGTATGTAACATGGCGTTGGAGCGCATGTGTTACCTCAATGCACCTCAATGCTTGGGTGTAAACCTAGCCTAAAGTATAAAACATGCCATCCAGGTTATGTAGCTTCTCATATGTGCTTCTCAGTAGTACTGCAGCCCCTGGTTCAATGAATCCATGCTGACAGCTAGTAGGGCGGTGCCAGTGGAACATTGTGGCAGAACTTCCGGTGTACATTCAGTGCCATTAAGAAGATGTAAGGCCCTTTGAGATTTACCAGGCAAGATCCAAAGATACAAAGTGATAAGGGAAGCCATTCTGCAGGTCAGCCATGTCTCCCCAATCA
>NW_017307010.1:53386-57023 GCF_000935625.1 Nanorana parkeri
GGGTTGGGGGTCACCTTTCTGTTTTTGAGCCCTCTTTGGCCTCAAATGGCTGACAAGATTCATAAAGTTCAGCATTTACCTCATTTTGAATTATATTAGTGGAAATTCGATATTAGGAATATAATAATTTAGAATTAGCGGTCCTTTAACCCCCGATCTCCCCGGCACACGGGCAATTACAACCCAGCGTGCGCCGTTGAGCGCCTGAACGATACCTGTTCTACAGGGGGGCACCGAGACTCCGCTGTAAAGCATGGCACATAAAGCATCGCCTTTCAACAGGTCTGTAATCCGTCACAATGCCTGGCACGGCGGCTGCGGCATAGAGTTTTATGGAGTGGGGTATGATGAATGGGACAAGGAGACAATAAAATCCTTCACAAGAGGCTCTCGGATCAGAGGCTGTGTCAGAACCAAAGTGCTGTAAAAACCGGAGAGAAATTGGAAACAGTCAGGAATGGAGAAGTGGCGGCGGAGGACGGAATCGCCTCCATAGGAGCTTGTTTCTATACGTCAAGGACAAAGAATGTCAAACACGAAGCTGAAGTTTCATCTACTTATATTTTGCCGTACCTGGTTCCTCCCTCCCCCGCCCACTAACATTTTTAAATGAAACCATTTAGTTGTATTTACTCTTTGGGTCCCTGTGCTTCTTTATGCAATGCAGGCAGATCATGGCTGGTGGGAGGGGCCAGCAGGGTGCTGTGCATAGCTTCCTGAGGACTCCACAGCACCCAGCCTTAGTACTCTTCAGCTGATGCAAGCAGTCGGCTGTCTCGTGGGCTTACAGATTACATCATCAGTCTGCTGCATGCAGGAAAAAGCATTTTCAAAGTCTCCCCTTTCCCAGTGATCAGTCTGATGCATGCAGGAAAAAGCATTTTCTCAGTCTCCCCTCCCCCAGGGATCAGTCTACTGCAGGCAGGAAAACGCATTTTCTCAGTCTCCCCTCCCCCAGTGATCAGTCTGATGCATGCAGGAAAAAGCATTTTCTCAGTCTCCCCTCCCCAGTGATCAGACTGCTGCATGCAGGAAAAAGCATTTCCAAAGTCTCCCCTCCCCCAGTGATCAGTCTGATGCATGCAGGAAAAAGCATTTTCTCAGTCTCCCCTCCCCAGTGATCAGACTGCTGCATGCAGGAAAAAGCATTTCCTCAGTCTCCCCTCCCCCAGTGATCAGTCTGATGCATGCAGGAAAAAACATTTTCTCAGTCTCCCCTCCCCCAGTGATCAGTCTGCAACATTGCCAATCTGTAGCAAGTCAGATTTGAGAGGTTGCAAGATGAGAGGTTGCAGCAGAGGCTGATCTGTGTTAGACGCTTATAACACAGCCAAGAACTGCAGAGACAACAGGATTTATATGATTGAGCAGCAAAATTGCCCACTCATCCCTTATTCTAACTTTCCCTCAATCTCTCGGTTAAAGTTGTTCTTTGATTATTTAGTCTATTAATTAAAAATGGTGACCCCCGTCTTTACACTGGACCCGTGTCTTTATTCAACCTCAAATACTATGTAACTATGTAATCTTTGATTATTAGACTTTATTGCTTTGAAGAACAGGTCAGCTTTAGAACTGGGAGGTGCTGAGAGTAAATTTGGAGGTGACCACAGTGCTGGAATCATTGGCTATGCATTTGGAGCACTTTTGGGTGCTTAAAGTAGAACTGTGGTCAGGTAAGGACATTGAAATATTTGCCGATCTTTATCGAGCCGTAAATAAGCTTTAAAACAAACCTGCACTGAACTGTGCAGCTGCAGGTGCTGCGGAGCAATTCATCCTCAAAGTTCGGAAGAGTGTTAGTGAGGACGTTCAGGTCGGGTCTCAGCACGCTGTCCTCTGTGTGCTCTTGTTCTGGGCTCTCGTTACAGATTAGAAGGCTGGCAGGCCGCCAAGTCGCTGTTCTAGAGATCTAGTGATAGAAAAGGGAAAATTGTATACCTACCTGTCGGTAATTTTCCTTTCCTGACGCCAATACATGGCAGCATACAATGGGCTGGGGGCGGAGCCATACCCATTGTATGCTGCCATGTATTGGTGTCAGGAATACGGAAAATTGTATACTTGCCTATCGGTAATTTTCCTTTCCTGACGCCAATACATGGCAGCATACAATGGGCTGGGGGCGGAGCCATACCCATTGTATGCTGCCATGTATTGGTGTCAGGAAAAGGGAAAATTGTATACTTGCCTATCGGTAATTTTCCTTTCCTGACGCCAATACATGGCAGCATACAATGGGTATGGCTCCGCCCCCAGCCCATTGTATGCTGCCACGTGTTGGTGTCAGGAAAACATATTTTTCCTTAGAGCTTTGAGGATAAATAACTCCGTGGTACCTTCAGCTGGACAGGACAGGAAAAGCTTTTACCGCTTGCTAGGAAGATATAAATCATTGAATGTCCCTTAGATTGGTCACCTTTGTTATTTAAAGAAAGATATCCAATCCAGGATCTGGATCTGGTAGTGACATGACAATATCTGCATTCCTTCTAGGTGAAGGAAGGGACCCTTGCATGCAGAGAAATAAGGTCGCCATCGCTGATCCTCCTTCTGAAAATTCCAATTGCTTGTCTTTCTCTGCCCTCGATACAAGCCACTGCTCTGGAACAAGTCATACTATCAGCGGGGCCATAGGTAGGCTCAAACTCCGAATGTGCCTATGTATTTCAGATCAGTGTCTCAATAATATCCCAAACATTTTAGATCAAGGCGACAGCCAGTTAACGTTTTCAAGAGTAAGGTTCAGCAATGGCAGCCTACGTGTTTCCTCAGTGTAGGTTGCCTTCAAGTAATAAAACTGGAAGTGGGAGATCACCTGGGAGCTGACCAGGATGCTGGGATCATAATATGTGGACAGACAGCTGACCAAGGTGCTGAAATGTCCGCATGTGGTCTGGGAGCTGACCAAGGTGCTGAAATGAGAATCTGTGGTCGGGAGCTGACCAAGGTGCTGAAATGAGAATCTGTGGTCGGGAGCTGACCAAGGTGCTGAAATGAGAGTGTGTGGCCCGGCAGGTGACCAAGGTGCTGAAATGAGAGTGTGTGGCCCGGCAGGTGACCAAGGTGCTGAAATGAGAGTGTGTGGCCCGGCAGGTGACCAAGGTGCTGAAATGAGAGTGTGTGGCCCGGCAGGTGACCAAGGTGCTGAAATGAGAGTGTGTGGCCCGGCAGGTGACCAAGGTGCTGAAATGAGAGTGTGTGGCCCGGCAGGTGACCAAGGTGCTGAAATGAGAGTCTGTGATCGGGAGCTGACCAAGCTGCTGAAATGAGAGTGTGTGGCCCGGCAGGTGACCAAGGTGCTGAAATGAGAATCTGTGATCGGGAGCTGACCAAGCTGCTGAAATGAGAGTGTGTGGCCCGGCAGGTGACCAAGTTACCAAAATGACAGTAAATGGTCTAGGAGCTGACCAAGGCGCTGAAAAGTGTATGTGTGGACAGAGAGCTAAGGCTCTGAGATCATTATCTGTTGATTCGGAGCTTGCAAAGGTGCTGAAATGATAATAAGTTCAATTCACAAGTTTAACCTCTTGCCGTCCGCCCGTAGTAGAAAAACGGACGGACGGCATTTTTTTCTGCTCGCGCACGCCCCCTAGCGGGCACGCACGGGCAGAAAAGACCCGTCCAATGCGAACAT
>NW_017307010.1:57078-67451 GCF_000935625.1 Nanorana parkeri
ATATTATATTTTTCCTTAATATAGTAAAAAAATAAAACCCGCAGTGGTGATTAAATACCACCAAAAGAAAGCTCTATCTGTCCCCAAAAAAGGGTATAAAATTCATTTCAGTACAGCGCTGCATGACGGAATAAATGTCAGTCAAAGTATCGCAGCGCTGAATACTGAACAATGGCCTAGATGGGAAGGGGGTTTAACACCGCGGATGTCAACTGGTTAAGGGTGACTTTAATTCACAAATCTTATTGGACTCAGCTAAAAATAAGGATCCTTATCCTGCCGAGCTCATGATATTTGGCCTGGTAGCTGGCCAAAGTGCTGAAATGACAATGTAGTGTCTGGGAACGGACCAAGAAGTTGCAATAATATACGGCCTGGGAGCTGACCAAGGTCCTGAAAGGACAATCTATAGCAGGAGTAGCCAACCTCAGCACTCGAGCTGTTGAGGAGTCTAATGAGACTCTGACTCTCAAGCCTGTGACTGACTCTGACAGCTACAGGCATGACTCCCAGAGACAGAGCAATAATGTCATTTGTAGTTACACCACATCTGGAGTGCTGAGGTTGCCTACCTCTTATATAGACTATGAAATGACAAAGGTGCTGAAATAACAATATGTGGTCTGGTCACTGACCAAGGTGTTGGAATGATGACATGTGGTCTGGTCACTGACCAAGGTGTTGGAATGATGACATGTGGTCTTGTCACTGACCAAGGTGTTGGAATGATGATATGTGGTCTGGTCACTGACCAAGGTGTTGGAATGATGACATGTGGTCTTGTCACTGACCAAGGTGTTGGAATGATGACATGTGGTCTGGGCACTGACTAAGTTGTTGAAACCATACAAACTAGTTACATCCCTTGGTGTGGAACGGAAAAAAGGAAATATATGCAGAAACACTCTCCAATCTCTTTTGACATGCCCACAGAAATCAAGCCTATAAAATATAGAACTTTCCGTCCTTTACCTGTCTCCTTCTCTCATTGGAATCCACATTGTGCATTATCCCACATCATGGGATCCTCTTTCATTTATCACACACATAAATTGAACGGTCACACCCCCAGGCATGAGGAGGCATTCCCGAACTTAACTTTGATGGCTAAATACTACCACAGTAAGCCTCTACCAACATAGTCATGTGGTCACCATGTCAGTGTGTCACAATCACATGACTTTGTTTATAAACAAAGGGTAAGTGTTAAGGGTTAGTGATAGAGTTAGGGTTAGCATTAGGGTTAGTATGTTAGAGTTAGGGTTAGCATTAGGGTTAGTGTTAGGGTTAGTGTTAGAGTTAGGGTTAGCATCAGGGTTAGTGATACAGCTAGGGTTAGCATAACGGTTAGTTAGAGTTAGGGTTAGTATTAGGGTTAGTGTTAGAGTTAGGGTTAGCATTAGGGTTAGAGTTAGCATTAGGGTTAGCATTAGAGTTAGCATAGTGTTAGCATTAGGGTTAGTGTTAGAGTTAGGGTTAGCATTAGGCTTAGTGTTAGCATTAGGGTTAGAGTTAGGGGTTAGCATTAGGGTTAGTTATAGAGTTAGGGTTAGCATAATGGTTAGTTAGAGTTAGGGTTAGTATTAGGGTTTGTGTTAGAGTTAGGGTTAGCATTAGGGTTAGAGTTAGCATTAGGGTTAGCATTAGAGTTAGCATAGTGTTAGCATTAGGGTTAGTGTTAGAGTTAGGGTTAGCATTAGGCTTAGTGTTAGCATTAGGGTTACAGTGTTAGCATTAGGGTTAGCATTAGAGTTAGCATAGTGTTAGCATTAGGGTTAGTGTTAGAGTTAGCATTAGGCTCAGTGTTAGAGTTAGGGTTAGCATTAGGGTTAGTGTTAGAGTTAGGGTTAGCATTAGGGTTACTGTTAGAGTTAGCATTAGGGTTAGCATTAGGGTTAGTGTTAGATTTAGCATTAGAATTAGAGTTAGCGTTAGAATTAGAGTTAGCGTTAGAATTAGAGTTAGTGTTAGCATCAGGGTTAGTGTTAGAGTTAGCATTAGGGTTAGTATTAGAGTTAGTGTTAGCATCAGGGTTAGTGTTAGAGTTGGCATTAGGGTTAGTATTAGAGTTAGTGTTAGCATCAGGGTTAGTGTTAGAGTCAGCATTAGGGTTAGTGTTAGAGATAGGGTTAGTTTTAGAGTTAGGGTTAGCATCAGGGTTAGTGATACAGCTAGGGTTAGCATAACGGTTAGTTAGAGTTAGGGTTAGTATTAGGGTTAGTGTTAGAGTTAGGGTTAGCATTAGGGTTAGAGTTAGCATTAGGGTTAGCATTAGAGTTAGCATAGTGTTAGCATTAGGGTTAGTGTTAGAGTTAGGGTTAGCATTAGGCTTAGTGTTAGCATTAGGGTAGATTTAGCATTAGAATTAGAGTTAGCGTTAGAATTAGAGTTAGCGTTAGAATTAGAGTTAGTGTTAGCATCAGGGTTAGTGTTAGAGTTAGCATTAGGGTTAGTATTAGAGTTAGTGTTAGCATCAGGGTTAGTGTTAGAGTTGGCATTAGGGTTAGTATTAGAGTTAGTGTTAGCATCAGGGTTAGTGTTAGAGTTAGCATTAGGGTTAGTGTTAGAGATAGGGTTAGTTTTAGAGATAGGGTAAATGTCCAGCTCTGTTCCTTAATATCCATGTTATGTTTCCAACTAATGATAGGCCACATTTTAGCAGCGGAGCGGCCAACTTCCAGCCCTCCAGCTGAAAACTTCCGGTTTTTCTTGTTCCTTCTCAGCTCAAACTAACTCTGTAACAGAACACTAACCTTATCCAAGTCCTCACACACATCCCTAAGCTTGCATATCATCATGCACATGTAGTAAATACTATCAGGGCGATAATAGCAAAACTACCAGTTTGAAAAAGCTGCAAAACAAATCTAAGAAAATAAAAACACCAAATGACTGGTTACAAAAACCCAAAATGTCTAAACCCAAATCACATGATCATATTAACTTCCTCCTCTCCACAGCAGCACATATTTACCCTTCTGTTGCCTCCCGGGGAGTGAAGAGAAGTATCCAGTGCCTCCAGATACATTGATCTCTGAAGAAGCTACTGTAATGTAAACTCTGTTACATTCCAGTCTGGGTGTGGCAGCGAGTGATACAGATATTTTTTAAACGTCAGAATTTCAACAACGGATGCTGCAAATGGTGCATATTTCTGTCTAAAAAGGTAGTGGTGGCTACCGTGTGTGTGTGTGAAGGGTTAATGCTCAGCTGACCGGCCCCACGAATGCCCACTCTCAGGCTGCTTTCGTTTAGATCGGGGGTGGGCAACCTCGTCACTCCAGCTGTCATGAAACTACAAATCCCATGAGGCTTTGCAAGACTCCCACAGGGATTTGGTGGCTGCAAGCCGCTGGACAGAGCTCAACAAAGTATAAGGACCGATGTAACGGCTGCTCTTCGCGACTGCCGGGAAATCTTCTACACCGCGACTCATCTGTATTCCGCGCAAAGTTTCCTCAGGGAAGTTTTCCGTCTCTTGTCTGCACACCATCCTCCAAAGTCGACGGCGGCGGATTTCTGAGCCCGAGTCGTTCCCCCGTCATTAGTTATCGTGATACACAACAATTTGACAGAGTTAAGCTACTGCACAGAACAGCGGCTTCCAGCCTCGGAAAATCACTTCATGCCGGGAATTAAATATATTCCGCAAACACAGAAACATCTGTTCCGTGATGATAACTATGTCAGTCTATCATTCCGCAGACAACGCTTCCTCCTATAAATCATCTCCCAGGAAAACAGAGGAGTCCCCCCCAAAAAAACGGGGAATTCATTTTATGTAGAAAGGGTTCACTTCAAACATCCGCCGTATGTATCAGAAGCTTCCGCCGGGACTAGCAAATTCTTCTCATCTTGTGGAGGTGATGCTGGAGTGCGGGAGACTTCTAATGGGCAACTACATTCTACACCTGATATCCTCATAGAAGGAGACTGAGGGTGATAGTGGTACTGAGGTCCATTATCTATCTATCTATCTATCTATCTATCTATCTATCTATCTATCTATCTATCTATCTCTCTCTCTCTCTCTAACCTCTCCCAGCCACCCCTGGATGTTCCGTGTGCGTCCAGCACGCACCCGAGTTTGCCTGTGTCCGTGTGCTCCCTGCACACACACAACTCCAACACTCCTCTGAGCACTGGGCTGGCTTCCTAATAAGGCTGCTCTCACGCGGAATTCATACATTGCAACACTTACTGGACCCTCAAGGGCACTGCATGTCCTTTGCTGAGCTTTCCACCACATATAATCTGTTTCCTAACCATTTCCTCCAATACGCTCAAATCAAACACTTTATACAAATCCATCTGCCCCTTTCTCACTCTCATACACCTGCCATGGCAGTACCATTCCACCGACTCCTCACCTCCCCCTCCTCCAAAATGTCTTTGTCTCAAATACACCAACATCTTAGGGTCACACACTGCGATTCGGTACACTCCATACCTTCATATGCTCTTAAATGGGCACCTTTACTTCAACTCTCACCAGAGGACACACACCAGCTCCTGCTCGATGGTTGGAGACATCTCTGCACTAACATCTCTAACGAACAATGGCGCGAAACGCAGTTCAAAATCATTCACAGGGCTTATTATGCTTTGAACTTTCACCCTCCCTTACACAAAGACACATGGGTCACTGAATGTCCCAAATGTCATCTCTCACAACCTAATCTAATTCACCTCCTTTGGCAGTGTCCACACATCCAAGCTTTCTGGCAACTAATGTTCCAGTATATCTTGACAATCTCTGGGATATCCAGACAATGCTCCCTAGCTCTGTGTCTTTTTCATTCCCCTTCTGCCCTATCACAGTCATCACGGACGCTATTGACACAATGGGAACATTATTGCATCTTAGCTGTCAAGAAGATGATCCTCAAACATTGGCTCTCTCCACATACTCCTACGTTGATGGAGATAAAACAAGTTCTCCATCAGCTTATGTTGATTCATAAGTTAGACACTCAACACAACCTGGAACAAACTGAAAAATAATTTCGTACTTGGTCACATTTTTTGACTTCCAAATGCACACATGATCAACTTAAAGATATTATGTCTATATTCCAACGTTCCAAGTGGTATCTTCAGGCTAAGTCAACCAACTCGTTGGGTAAACTCGACGTACTGGGTTAAGATCCACTCAAATTCCAGTATCTCAGCGTCAAGTGTCATAGTCAAATACCTTACTCTTTCATCACATCTAATAATGAGGATCTTAATTCCTCGCAGTCTGTCTCAATCAATCACTCCTCTATTATGAAGTCCTTCACACACCTCCTTTTCCCCACAGTCTCGTCCCTCCCATACCTGGTCCTGATCCGTCTCACACATTAATTTCCCCCTTGTCAGTTGTATGATTCAGAAGACCTGATGCAAATGTAAACTGATGTCATCATTTCAGGAGTATCAACATACGGTTTCCAAGGCTAATCTACATAATTTGCTACATGTTATTCTCTACTACTGACACAGGTCTGCATTTTTGTTCTGCTGTTACATCTTGTTCTTTTAAATAGTATATGTTGATATAAGATATATGGGGACTCCTGCTGTTTGGAGTCACGGCTTTTGTCCTTATTGCTATAAATTTTGAATAAAAATTTACTTGCTCAAAAAAAAAAGGCTGCTCTCAGCCACCTGATCCTGCTAACACCTGGCCCCAGGACTGGAGATCTCATCCCACCCAGAGCTCTAAGAGATCTCCAGAGCTCCAGATCCCAGCTACATTTAGGAAAACCTGGAAGAACCTGAAAAGCCAGGTTCTTCCTAATAACATGCTTTACTTTCTGGACCCTCTCAGCCCCTTTGGCTGAGAGTCCTGGGTGCCAAGGTCGCCATCCTCCACCGTGGCATTGGCTTACACTGCCACACTATCTATCTATCTATCTATCTATCTATCTATCTATCTATCTATCTATCTATCTTTGATGGCTTTTAATCAAATCTTAGCGGGTTATTCACAAAGCTGCCCAGCCGAAGTGAAGTGAGCCCATTTCATTTGGCTATTAATTTCTGGCTTGTACTGGCTGAAATCTGCTGTACATCGACTGCCTTCGGTCAGGCGTTCGGCTGAGCCAAAGTGCAGAAGGAATTCGACTCAGCCGATCCAACATCTGGATCGGCTGAGCCGAAGCTCCAGGGAGCTCACTCGCTGCTGTTCGCCCCTATTCTCATATATTCTCATAGGGGCCGAACGGCAGTGAGTGATTTGTCGAATGCCGCCGATGCCGGCATTCGGCTCAGCTCTTCTGCTTGGTACCTCCGTGGTAGCGAGCAGAATAGAAAATAAGTGAAAAGAATGAATAAAAAAGTTGAAAAATTATTTCAGAAATGTAAACAAACTGAAAAATAAAAAATAAGAATAATAAACAGACTGCCGCATAAAGAAGCATCTGACAGATGCCCGCAAAAGATGGGTGGAGCTAGCAGTGACAGCTAGCTCCGCCCAACTGTTTCCTGTTGGCCGGCACCTGCCAGAGCCTTCTAGCAGGTCCCGGCCAATAAATAACAACTGGGCGGAGCCGGCCGTGACGTCATGCACAATTGTCGGGATCCGCTTCAGCTGCGGCGTCTCAGTATACCGCGAGCTATAGCTATCCTTCGGCTCCATAGTGAATATCCCCTTTAAATTTACTGTAGTGATATCGAGTGGAGACGACTTTCTCTCGGTCACTGTATGTGGCCCTTTGATCTTTTCCTGAATTGTATAATCTGATATTTGGGGTGAATTATCTTCTGGTTGGAATGGGAATTATTATCATTCCCCCCCGAACATTCACATATAGATGTGTATTTGGATGAAGATTCAGCGGGCTCGGCTGTTCTGTGAATTGGCCGGCGTGTCTGCGGGTTGATCGGAGGATTGGGTGAATCTTCGACTCGCTCGCGGAACTTTAACTGATGACTTTTGTTCTTTGTTTCCGGTTGGGCGGCGTCATTATTCGGCTTCTTCCGCGGCAGATGTGGAGAGAGTCTCCAGGACATTAGCCGGCTCTGAAATGATGATTGAAATTGATGAGTTCTGTGCGGCGGGCGACGGCGGGGCGGTGCCACCTGTCTGTCACCAGAGTGCGAAGCGTGACGCGGGGCGGATCTCCGGCATACTGGTGCTGCTACATAATTGCCAGAAGTCAAATCTTACCCCCAAATGCCAATAAATCATCAATGCCTATTAACTCATTCATGACCGGAAGGTATTATTCATCTCTGTAGGTTGAACTCGATGGACTTGTGTCTTTTTTCAACCTGACTAATTATGTAACTATGTAAGATGCAGCCAAAGAGTAAATACATTGTTGAAGTAACAGAGACTGTTTAACCTGCCAAGAGACTGCTGGGGGAATGGAAATGTCCTTAAAGGGACGGGATAGAGTATTTTATTGTTGTATTGTTTAGGGATGCACCAATACCGGTATTTCGATATCGAGTACGAGTACCGATATTTTTTCGGTACTCGCCGATACCGAATATAGAGTAGTAGTAGAAGTCCCATTCAGGAAGCCAGGCAGCGTATAATGACGCGCCACGCGGTTTCCCGATTAGCAGGGAAGCAGTCCCCATGCTTCTCGTCAAAGAGCATGGAGCCGGCTTTCTGGCCAATCAGGAAGCCGGGCACCGTGTAATGACACGGCTCCTGGCTTCCTGATTGGCCGGGAAGGCGGCTCCATGCTCTTTGACGAGAATGACATGGGGAATCTGGCCAATCAGGAAGCCGGGCGCCGTGTAATGAAGCGGCGCCCCGGCTTCCTGATTGGCTGGGAAGTCGGCTTCATGCTCCCTTGTCACTTCATGACGAGGGAGCGTCATTACAAGGGGCCCGGCTTCCTGATTGGCCAGATTCCTGGGAGCTCCATACTCTCTCATCACAAGTAAAGAGGCGCTGCCCGGCTTCCTGATGCAGGAAGTATCGGGCTAGGAATCAGAGCATTTGGTGATTGTGAAATACTGACACTTGCAGAGCGTTCACTTCCTGCTTTGAAAGGGCAAAAAGACTTCAGTTTGCCGACGCAATGCACACTGGGATTGCCTTGTCATCAGCAGAGCATTGCTGGGAAGTCTCATCTGTAATCTCACGAGATCTCAGGGAAAGTCATTTTTCCTCCCCTTAGATGATGTGCGTGGTCACATGTCCTAGTCACATGTGGACTAAATCCAGGAAGTAAAAGGAGAGCTAGTAATCTGCCCTTAGTAAACATGGCCGCTGTCGGAAGACATTGGGAAGAAAAGAGAAATAAGGTGTGGAAAGAATACAAAGCCGGCAATTATCTAGAAGTATCTGTTTGTAGATTGTCATCACTAAACATTTCTAAAGGTGTCTTTGGTATTTTAGAGATATGGGTGAGGTTCCTCTTTAAAGATGTAGATGAGGGGGTGGGGAGAGTGACACCATGAGCTACATGGTGTCACTGGTAATAGAGACAAGTGATCTGTTGTATATAAAATGTTTGTTCGCAGGTTTCGATACACTTCATATACATTTGATAACATTTATTATTGAAACATTTTGTTTTCTAGTATCAGTGTGTCACCAAATTATGACAAGTAGGGAGCGGTGCAAGTCACTGAAAATCGCACCCTATAGACGTGACTCAGAAAATATAGACAAATCAGCACGAGAGACCATCGGGGGCAGCACATGGACGCACACATGAGCGGATTTGATTAAGACCTGCGAGGGCAAATCAATTCCAAACTTCTGCGAGTTGCCTCATTAAATCTATTAATTGGAGCCCGAAATTCATAACGAGAGCGTCGCCTAATTGCCCATCTGGGCGAAGAGCGACTCCGCTCGCCTTTTTTAAAAGGCCATTACATTGATGAATCTGGAGATTAATTGCTAATTGATTGATTGGTTTTGTTACTTAAATCATTGATCGGGCAGATGTAAATTTAAGGACATTATGGTCTTCCGACTTGAAAATTGACCCCTCACTTAGCAATACCGCTTAATGGGCACATTAATTATAATGAGATCCCAGCACGTTCCCTTTCCAAAAATTGTCACCTAGGTTGACTGCTTGTGTGCAATTAACAGCAATGTTACCAGCCACAGGCAATTGTATTACCCACCGGAGGGAACGCTTCATCCTTTTCATTTTTATATCTATGTCGGGAGTAGAATTTAAAGCACAACTCGGGGGTTCATTTACTAAAATAGATTTTAGATATTAAAAAACAAAAAAAAAAGCTGAGGTTGAAATAATCACTTTGAATTTGGTGCTTCCCCCCCCTGCAGTACTTCTTTTAGGCCACAAGATGTCCTCAGTCTTTCAGCTTGAAAGATACCCAGCCTTACTCAACCCAGTAGACTGAGGACATATTGTGAATGTGGGGCGGTATCGTCACCATGGTCAGGGCCGGATTCCAGGCAAGGCCACCGAGGTCCGGCCTCGGGGCGGCACTGAGCAGAGGGGCGGCACAGGTTTGAAGTCACCCAACGGAGTTCCGGGCGCCGGGCGGTAATTTGTTTTGTATATTTAGCTCTGCTTTGCACAAGCCGGGCTAAATGTAGAATAGGAGAAATCACCTGTTTCTTTACAAGTAATCTCGGCGATGTCGATGCGTCCTCCCGGCTCCGTCCTCAGGATGCAGAGCGGGGAGCTCTGAGAGGCAGTGAGAGGGGAGAGCTGTGCTGTGCTCTTCCTCTCTCACCTGTCACAGGAGTTCCAGCACAGTGCTGTGCTAGAACTCCTGTATTGGAGGTGACAGGTTCAATAAAGAGAACCTGTCACCTCCAAATGCTATCACACAGTGACTTGTTAGCTCCTGTGCGATAACAAAAAATTGATAAAAAAATAATTACATAATGTTTTCTTCAAAACGAAGGGGAGGACCCTGAGATCTGGAGACATTTCCTGCCCCCCCTCTTCTTCCTCAGCAAGCAAGGAGAATCAAAGGGGGTCCCCGAGGAGACGCTTTGTTTTAAAGTGCACTTATCCTTTAACAAGAGTCAGAGGACGCGGCCCGCTTGCTAGGGGTGCTCCCGTATAAAATCAATGTGTTTTTTTTTTGCTTAAGCAGCTCTTTAGAAAAAAAGGGAAATCTTCAATAGATGTTCCCTCAATGTTTTCCTTCCTTTTCTAATTTGTCACTTTTACCTTCAAAAACCCATTATCCCCCCCGCCGGTCAATAACGCTTTGTGCGTCCACCTACGTCCGCCAAGTGCTTCCTCTTCTTGGCGGGAAGGGCAGGCATTGTCAAGGTTTTACCTTGGGTATAACAAAAGGCCAAAGCGTGAGCAGTCCTCTACAATGGCCAACGAGGGCATCAAGCAGCTACGGCGGCATTCAACCAAGCGACGACAATGGGTGGCGAAGCTCCCCCCCCCCCCGTGGAAAAAAACGCGGGAAAAGACCCGCCC
>NW_017307010.1:67515-71181 GCF_000935625.1 Nanorana parkeri
GACGACAATGGGGGGCGAAGCCCCCCCCCCCCTGTGGAAAGAAAGGCGGGAAAGTCACGCGCCTCGCGCTCGGATGTTTGCATGACATTGACAAATGAGGTCAGAGAATTTCTAAGAAGATAATTTGATTTACACCGGCTGCGTGATTCTCAACAGCTCCTTCGCGGCGAGTAAGGACACTCGTAATCTGCTTGCGCGAAAACTAGGCGACGCCGCTTTGCATCTGAATACGGAGCGTCGCTGCTTACATTGATCAGCAGATTTGTATATACAAGTGACAAAATATTCCATATCGGGAAACGGAATTAATTCTCCGCTCCCACGCCCGTGCCGTAAATAATATAAATATTAATATTCTGCTCGTGTAACTTAATTTAATCTAATTCACTTTTATTAAAGCTGACGCTTAATCAGCTTAAACCTTCCCGGTTCCTTCATCCCCCCCGCCCTCATCAAACCTTTCTTCCTGCCTGCGTTTCTCTATGTAACGCAGGCAGATCATGACTGGTGGGAGGGGCCAGCAGGGTGCTGTACAGGGACGTGCGGTCAGGGGAGGCAGAGCCTTACCTATTATTATGGAGGAAAAAGCTGTCAGATTCAAGTCTGAAGCTGACAGCTTTTTCTCCATTCAGATCGGCTTCTAACAGGTTACACAGAAACAAGAAACTAAAAATGGCGCCTCCATAGTGTAAAAATTTAATTTAATGATAAAACACGCAGCTTAGGCTCTACTTACAAAAGTTCAGTAGAATAAAAGCATGTAGAATTCGATGGGAACTTGAAACCTCTAGCAGGGATGATCTGGAAAGATGTATTGCACCAGCGTCCTCTGCCCCTATATGTTCAACAGGTTTACGCGTTTTTGGGGCACGCCCCCTTCATTAGAACCTCCAGGTTCTCGAATTCTACATGCTTTTATTCTACTGAACTTTTGCCAGAAATCACTCCAGTTGGGAAAGGCTGGACTATACATCAGAAAAGAGGGACAGTTGTGTAGGAAGGAGGGACAGAGGGTTTTAGTTCCAGCAGAAGGACAGTTGGGACAGTTGGGAGCGGTGCGTGTTATTGTTTCGAGGCTGCAAAACTTACAACCCCGAGCCTGGATGCGGTTTCTCATCCCCCGCTGCTCTACGGTCCTCTCTCAAAAGGTTGTAGCTGAGCGATCCTTTTATAGCCTATGAATGTTTCCTGAAATGCAATGCAGAAGCCACATGGGGTCCTTCTAGGATCTTATACGTCTTGTCAGGAAGGTGTTTCGTTAAATACAATACGTCGGAGCGAGGCTGCAAACACGTACAACAAACACAGGATGCAATGTCACCTCCTCTGCTGCGGCCGGTATCTTTTATGTGTCTGAAGATAACGCTTGTGTTCCATCTTAAAGGAAAACCACATAAACTGTGGCGTGGCTGAGCGGCGGCAGATCTTGCAAAAACGCGTGCGTAGGTAGAGGTTAAGCAGGGGCATCCCGAGGCTGGGTGACACCCGGAGCAGTATCCAAATGTGTCACCCCACCGAGAAGTCACTGCGCACGTATTCTAATACCTGCCGGTGGCCATCTTGGTGATGGATGCCGGCAGAGAGAGCAGGGGACAGTCACCCGGCGGGATAAAGTATGCCGCCGGGTCCCCTCCTCTCTCCTCATACTGTCGGGCGTTCAGTCCATGACCGAGCGCCCGACTTCTCAGAGGGGGGTGACACCAAAATTACTGTCAGTAATTTTGGTGTCACCCCTCCAATGGTGTCACCTGGGTGCGGGCCGCACCCACCGCAACTCCCTTGTGACGCCACTGACGTTAAGCAAAACAAATGGCAAACGCACTCATCAACTCATCACCAGCTTTCAAGCAATGTGCACATGGAAGGGCTTTAAACAGTACAAACAGCAAAAAGTTTCCCCGCACACTCACCTGTCAGCTTTCAAAAAAACTTGTCTCACTGCTAAGGTTAAAAACAGAGGTTTAGATACCCATCTTCTGCAGAAAACGTGAAAGCCGCACTGCCTCGTGCTACATGTGCTCCAAGATGGAGACTCTCATAGTTTAGAGTTAGGACCGCACTACATAGAGGTGCCTTGACGAGGCTGTGCGGCTTCCACATATTCTGCAGAAGACGTGTATATAAAACCTCTTTTTTAACCTTAACGGTTAGACAGGTTTTTTTGCATGCTGGCTGGTGAGTGTGCTGGGAAACTTTTTGAGGTCGTAGGTAGACGTTAACGCGTTTCAGCCCACAAGGGCCTTAATCGTAGCTTTGATTAAGGGCCTTGTGGGCTGAAACGCATTAGCATCTTTGTACCATGTGAGCTGTGCTTATCATTTTGAGTAATTCTGGAACTTGTAGCCGTGTGCTGGAGTCTTTACATCCTGTGGCTGGAGGCAGAAGGGAGCCCGGCTGAGCACACAGATTTCCTGAAATTCCTATGGTGGGTGGAGGTGGAGCAGGTACACATTTTTGTTTCTGATGTGTGATTAGGTGCAGTATACTCCAGCGCTGACGGCGCTGCGATCCCCATCTCTTCTCTGTCCCTTGGGAGATTGGGGGCCACTGATGGTGTAACATCAGGCAGGCTGCAGTCTTTTTTTTTGGGGGGGAGAGGGTGTAGCTTTACTTTGATGACTTTACCCCAGAATTGCTGTCCAATTGTTCATTGGATGAGCTCACTGCTTTTCCCCAAAAGTCTGCACAAAGCTTAAAATAGAATGACAGGCATTCCCTGCAACAGCAGTTTTGCTGTTGGTAAGGAAGACTCTTGTTGCAGCAACAGGTATCGAAGCTATTGTTACGGAGTGTTGGGGGTCTCTATGTCACTAGTAGGGGCTGAATTTCCGAGGTAGGGTCTAAGGAGGGATAGGTCATTACCATGGGGAGGAAAGTTAAGTCTGCCTGAATGACAGCCCAACCTCACAGCTCTTAATCTGGTCATACGCATGGCAACTTCCAGTTAACTTCAACCACTCTCCATCCAAAGAGAATCTCAAGTAATTGCCAGAAATGAAGGTATTTGCCGCCCACGAGTTTGATTGACCGCCAGTATTCAGTGAATGGTCAAAGCTGTAAAATAAATGGACAGCTTCAGTTTAGATTGGGGTAGGCAGCTAATAGACAAACTTTCAAAAAACTTGTGGATCGCCTCTATCCAGGCTCCATTAAATAACCTCTCGCCCTAATATGTATTGAACAGAAAACAAAGGGGGGGGGTTAAGGGTTTTGTGGAGAGGTATAAAGAACCACTGCATAAATAAAATGTAACAAAATGTATTTGACATGTAGATTATTATTTACAGTTGATGCAACATACAAATTCATCCATACAATAGCTAAAATCATATGCCCCATGAATACATATTCAAACCTGGTGTTCCTCTAATGGCAACCATAGTTACAAACATTCCATCCCAATATAAAACCAGAATGGGGATGGAATATGTCATATGTATCTAGATATTTTAATCATGAATGGATTGTCAATATGATCACCCAACCCTAAAGATAAATTAAGCTGGTTTTATATTGTGATATTGCATCCATGGAATGTTTGTAACTATGGTTGCCATTAGAGGAACACCAGGTTTGAATATGTATTCATGGGGCATATGATTTTAGCTATTGTATGGATGAATTTGTATGTTGCATCAACTGTAAATAATAATCTACATGTCAAAT
>NW_017307010.1:71251-71880 GCF_000935625.1 Nanorana parkeri
CAGATGGCTCAACTCTCAGAATGATTCTATATGTCCCTCAGTTTTTGCTGAGGCACACTAAAGCAGGACTGCAGGACACAGGAGTGTCTTGGTGTGGCATGTGGCGTCTTTATATATTGACCAATGTGTACAGCGAGGACCTTTTTTTTTTTACAATAAGGAACAGATTAGATAGGTCCTCTTTGCTGGCTATTGAGAATGATTTTTGCATTGTATTCTGAGGGGTTGTAAAGCAGCAAGGACAAAGACACAATGACACTGAGCACTTAGCAGAATATACAGTGGACCCCACTGTGCACTTAACATAACATACAGTGGCCCCATTGGGCTCACCTTATCCTCTAAGGTAACCCCCAGGTCCACTGCGACTTCAGCTGCCTACCAACAACCTTGGTTACGGGAATCTCTATATCTAATATTGAAATACTAACCACAACTTTCACGGTGGATCTCTTGGCCACGCTCTTCCTATTGGCCACCGGATATGATGGGAAGTCCCAATTGCTATTAGGGAGCAGTGAAAGGCAGAAAGAAGCAGGCGGGTGGACTGTACTGTGTGGCAGGGCTGTGTAAATCTCAGACCTCGGTAGGCAGAACTACAAACCCTTTGGCAGGTGACACAGACCCCC
>NW_017307010.1:72489-82285 GCF_000935625.1 Nanorana parkeri
CTGTGCGGCGAGACACCCCCCCCCCCCCCCCCCCCGTGTATGTATTTCAGTTGTGTGTTTAGCTCTTTGCCTGGAGTTCAGCTTTAAATACATTTTTCCTACGGCGATTGCGTCCTGCGTCATTCAGGAGCAGCAAGCTATCGATGGAGTCTTGAATTGCAATGTAACGATCGCTCCACGGCTGCTGGAATTGTAATAATCTTTGTGCGGCTCACACCCCTCACCATAATGGAGCGAGAAAAATTACATCAGAACAATGGAAGTGACTCCAGCGCGCTCTCGCCCTCCGATTTCCATCTTATCATCCAATTAGCCGGCGGATACTTAATAACAAAAAAAAAACCACATTTTAATAAGGGCCGATATCTGACAGCGAGCTCTGGAAGGGGAGGATGGAAGGACTCCATTCACGGCTTAATTAAAATGTTAAATCTTCGCTACGCGCCTCTTAAGAAGGAACATTGGACTCGTACTGAGATGCTGCCTGCTTGTGAGCTCCGTGCTGTTCTGGGGAGCACGGAGGAGTAATTCGGGGGGGGGCTGTGCAGCCATGGCCAAGCCGCGCCAGCGCGTGCAACCCACCTCACTGTTCTGAAGACTCATTAATAGAATCATCGAAAAGGAACTCAGAGATTTTTTTTTCCTTTAATAATCAAGTGAATGTGAGCTTGGTGTGAATAATTCATTCACCTGCCCGTGTTAATGTTGAAGTTTAATCTGCTCATATTTTGCCCTCCCTGGTTCTTCCTTCCCCCTCATCAACTGACTAATGACATGAAAAAAACCCCCAAAACCTTCCATTTTCAGTATTTACCTTATTCAGACACAGCAATGTCATTACTGAGTCTCTGTGCTTCTCTATGAAGTTTAAGCAGATCATAGCTGGTGGGAGGAGGGGGGGGCGGAGGGGTGCTGTACATAGCGCCCTGAAGACATCACAGCGCATTGCCTCTGTTTTCCTCTCAAGAGCCCTCATGGAAGCAGTGGACCAACTCTTGGGAGGACTTTTTGGATTTATACATTTTTTGATAATGTGAAACAAGAAAATTGATCTTTGAGGGACCGGTTGCAGTGTGGAGGAATCCTGCTGGAAGGAAGTATTACAGCTTATTCCTCTACCCCTGGACTTGAGTATTTAACCATTTTTTTTTTACTGCCTGGAGTGGGGCTTTACGACAGAGTGCCCTCTCATGCTATTTGCCCCCTTCCCCTGACCCAACTTCTATGAGACTGTTTCAGATCGTCTCTGGTTTCAGAGACTTCTATGGGACTGTCACCGGTTGTCTCTGCTGTTGGGACATAGCCCCTTACCCTTCCATGAGACTGTCTCTGGTGTTGGGACTATAGACTTCTATGAGACTGTCTCTGTTTGTCTCTGGTGTTGGGACTATAGACTTCTATGAGACTGTCTCTGTTTGTCTCTGGTGTTGGGAAACAGGCCCATAGACTTTTATGAGATTGTCTCTAGTTGTCTCTAGTGTTTGGACTATAGACTTCTATGAGACTGTCTCTGATTGTCTCTGGTGTTGGGACACAGACCCATAGACTTCTTTGAGATTATCTCTGGTGTTGGGACTATAGACTTCTATGAAACTGTCTCTGATTGTCTCTGGTGTTGGGACTATAGACTTCTATGAGACCGTCTCCGGTTGTCTCTGGTGTTGGAACTATAGACTTCTATGAGACCGTCTCCGGTTGTCTCTGGTGTTGGAACTATAGACTTCTATGAGACCGTCTCCGGTTGTCTCTGGTGTTGGAACTATAGACTTCTATGAGACCGTCTCCGGTTGTCTCTGGTGTTGGGACTTTAGACTTCTATGAGACTGTCTCTGATTGTCCCACCCACTGTTACCAATAATGGGGCACTATTCTTTCCACTGTCTCCAAAGATGGGGCTCTATTCCTTCCAATGTACCAAGGATGAGGCACTATTCCTGGCGAACCTGCACCCAATTTTATCTTTTGCTACATGTGCTCTAAGATGGTGACTCTCATAGGTTAGAGTTAGGACCGCAATACACAGAGGTGCCTTGGCGCGGCTGTGCGGCTTTCACATATTCTGCAGAAGACGTGTATCTAAAACCTCTGTTTTTAACCTTAGCGGTGAGACAGGTTTTTTTGCATGATGGCTGGTGAGTGTGCCGGGAAACTATTTGCTGTTGTACTGTTCCTTCCACTGATACCAATGATGGGACTCTATTTCTCCCCTCTAAAACCAACAATGGGGCACTATTGCACCCAATGACACCACTGATAGGACGCTATTCCTCCCCAATGACACCAATGATGGGGCACTATTCCTCCCACTGACACCAACAATGGGGACCTATTCATTCCACTGACACCAAGGACGGGGGGCTATTTTTCTCAATGACACCAGTGATGAGGCACTATTCCTCCAACTAACACTAATGATGAAGCAATTTCCCACTAATGACACCATTATTGGGGCACCATTCCACCCACTGAAACCAATGATGGGGCACTATTCCACCAAATGACAACATTAATGGGGCTCTATTCACTCCACTGACAATAAAAATGGGGCTCTATTCACTCCACTCCACTCACACCAACAACGGGGCTCTATTAACTCCACTGACTATTCCTCCTTTGGATATCAATGATGGGGCACTATTCCTTCCACTGAAACTGATGGGGCATCATTCCTCCTCTCACTATACACAGGCAGCAGGTAATTTATTGCTCCCAGTACTCCCACTAGGAGCATTGTGTGCTCCTACTGGCCACAGTCCAGCCCCCCAAGATCTGATGGACAGTGAACTGGCTGGGTGTTTTTGAACACTATGGCTTTTTCCCAGAGTGCAATGTGGCTCTGTATCCCCCCCTCCCCCGCAAGATTCGGCACCAAAGGCAGCCGCCAGTCTTGCTTTCTCCCTTGCACTGAGACAGTAACAAGAATGCAGCTGCTCTAATATCTCTACATTCTAAACTGATCTGTCAATGAGCCGCCTTTGAACAGACGCTCCCGGTATGTTTCTGATCCCGAATGCCTGTCGGATATCTGAGGAGACGAGAGCGTGTTTTGTTTAATGTTAAAGAACTGGGTTAACAGCGATCTGAGCGGGACTAATCACTCAGCTTACACGGCCTGGCAAAGCAACACGGTTTTTTATTTTCGGCTAATCAGAGAGGGAAAGCAACAAAAAAAAAGAAGACGTAGACCTGGGAAAAAGCTGCCAAGTTTTCAACCATAATTCATGAAAGGAACCCGCGCCTGTGAAGTGTTTTCAACTTCTCAAAAAGTTGTGCCGCAATTGCGTCTCGATCCGGCGAGGAGCTGATTAGCTATTAAATGTGATGACAAGGAGAGCGAAACTTGGGCCGGGGTCCAGGGTGACGTATAAGATATACAGGTGAAACTCGAATAATTAGAATATCGTGCAAAGTTCATTTATTTCACTAATGCAACTTAAAAGGTGAAACTAATATATGAGAGAGACTCATTACATGCAAAGCAAGATAGTTCAAGCCGTGATTTGTCATCATTGTGATGATTATGGCTTACAGCTCATGAAAACCCCAAGAACCCCAAATCCACAACCTCAAAAAAGTAGATTATTACATGCAATCAATAAAACAAGGATTGTACATAGAACAATATCGGACCTCTGAAAAGTACAAGCATGCATATGTACTCAGTACTTGGTTTGGGCCCCTTTTGCAGCACTTACTGACATTACTTTTGCACGATATTCTAATTATTCGAGTTTCACCTGTATGAAGGCAATCACGAAAAGGAAAAACAAAAATCAACAACTTAATATATATATAAAAAGTTTATTCCCGCTAAGTCTTCATTCACAATTCAGTGACCCCCAACACCAGCCAATAATGGTGGAAAGAAACAGGGGGGAGGGGGTGGAATCTTCCAATGGGGACACCTGTTCCAGTGATAAATGTCTAAAAGGAGATTTCCCTCACTTTGGAGAGATTTATTAGGGAACCCTTGCTAATAAAAACTTTATCTTCAGGTCACTCTATGTCAGCGTGAAGATATAAGAATAAATAGAATAAAGAATGTGGTGTATTCAGCATGTTTGACACAAGGAAACAAATAATAATAATAATGACCAGATTCCACTCTTTTATTGTATGATTCCCCTCTCCCCGAATGACTCCCCTCTCCCCCTGTATGATCCTCCTCTCCCCCCGAATGACTCCCCTCTCCCCCTGTATGACTCCCCTCTCCCCCTGTATGACTCCCCTCTCCCTCTGACTCCCCTTTCCTCCTGTATGATTCCTTTGTCCCTCTGCATGACTCCCCTCTTCCCCTGCATGACTCCCCTCTTCCCCTGCATGACTCCCCTCTACCCCTGTATGACTCCCCTCTCCTCTCTATGACTTCCCTCTCCCTCTGACTCCCCTCTCCCTCTATATGACTCCCCTCTCCTCTCTATGACTTCCCTCTCCCTCTGACTCCCCTCTCCCTCTATATGACTCCCCTCTCCTCTCTATGACTTCCCTCTCCCTCTGACTCCCCTCTCCCTCTATATGACTCCCCTCTCCTCTCTATGACTTCCCTCTCCCTCTGACTCCCCTCTCCCTCTATATGACTCCCCTCTCCTCTCTATGACTTCCCTCTCCCTCTGACTCCCCTCTCCCTCTATATGACTCCCCTCTCCTCTCTATGACTTCCCTCTCCCTCTGACTCCCCTCTCCCTCTATATGACTCCCCTCTCCTCTCTATGACTTCCCTCTCCCTCTGACTCCCCTCTCCCTCTATATGACTCCCCTCTCCTCTCTATGACTTCCCTCTCCCTCTGACTCCCCTCTCCCTCTATATGACTCCCCTCTCCTCTCTATGACTTCCCTCTCCCTCTGACTCCCCTCTCCCTCTATATGACTCCCCTCTCCTCTCTATGACTTCCCTCTCCCTCTGACTCCCCTCTCCCTCTATATGACTCCCCTCTCCTCTCTATGACTTCCCTCTCCCTCTGACTCCCCTCTCCCTCTATATGACTCCCCTCTCCTCTCTATGACTTCCCTCTCCCTCTGACTCCCCTCTCCCTCTATATGACTCCCCTCTCCTCTCTATGACTTCCCTCTCCCTCTGACTCCCCTCTCCCTCTATATGACTCCCCTCTCCTCTCTATGACTTCCCTCTCCCTCTGACTCCCCTCTCCCTCTATATGACTCCCCTCTCCTCTCTATGACTTCCCTCTCCCTCTGACTCCCCTCTCCCTCTATATGACTCCCCTCTCCTCTCTATGACTTCCCTCTCCCTCTGACTCCCCTCTCCCTCTATATGACTCCCCTCTCCTCTCTATGACTTCCCTCTCCCTCTGACTCCCCTCTCCCTCTATATGACTCCCCTCTCCTCTCTATGACTTCCCTCTCCCTCTGACTCCCCTCTCCCTCTATATGACTCCCCTCTCCTCTCTATGACTTCCCTCTCCCTCTGACTCCCCTCTCCCTCTATATGACTCCCCTCTCCTCTCTATGACTTCCCTCTCCCTCTGACTCCCCTCTCCCTCTATATGACTCCCCTCTCCTCTCTATGACTTCCCTCTCCCTCTGACTCCCCTCTCCCTCTATATGACTCCCCTCTCCTCTCTATGACTTCCCTCTCCCTCTGACTCCCCTCTCCCTCTATATGACTCCCCTCTCCTCTCTATGACTTCCCTCTCCCTCTGACTCCCCTCTCCCTCTATATGACTCCCCTCTCCTCTCTATGACTTCCCTCTCCCTCTGACTCCCCTCTCCCTCTATATGACTCCCCTCTCCCTCTGTATGACTCCCCTCTCCCTCTGTATGACTCCCTCCCCTCGCACCCTTTAATGTTAAAAATATAATAGACACACCTTAGATCCAGCAGTGGCAAAAAGAGAAGACTACATTCCAGGATGGCTGCAGAGAGTCTTGGCACCCCTCTCACTACCCTTTACTGTCAAAAATACAATAGACCCACCAATCCAGGACAGGAGCCGGTACAACTGTGCAAGACTGAAGGCAAGGCCAGAGCTCAGCTTGAGTGACTTGGCATTGCAGCTCTGATAGTGTCATATTACGGGCAACCAAAGCTTTCTCTCTCTGCGGTCGCGTTCCCTTTTACCGCTGCAAACGCTGCAGCCGTTTATAAACTGAACCGTAAAAAATAATAAACATTTTTTTTTGTTTTTTTCCAGAACTATTATCCACATTAAACCCCCGGGAAGGTTTTATCGAATTCCCATCTTCCATTCCGGCGGCCCGGCGCCTGTAAAATAAATAACCGTAATTAATGGGAGGCGGGCAATAAAACAAATTCTAATGGGCCCGAACCTCACCGGCGCTGCCGTGAATATTTATGCGCCGTCATCGACAGGAGCACGGAGCTCATCGGATATTTCCCCGGGAAAAGCGGGCGATAATGTTTTTATAAATACGCCTTGTTAAGGCCGATGCGGGGGGAGGGCGATGATATGGATGGTAATAGCGGCGCGCGGGTTTTTTTTTGCGTCGGTTAATGGAACGTTATAACCTCTCTAATGGGCAGGTAATATATTTATTTGGCGGTGTGATGGGACGGGGGAGGGGAGGTGAACGATGCTATTAAATGCTCGTCGCCATAAATAATACAGTTCCCCTTTTTTTTAAATGAAACCGCGGCTTGTAAATCACGGGAAGCCGCACGGAAAACATTGACGGCAGCCGGGGATGTGATGATCTAGGGCGCCCCGCGTCTCCTGTGATTCGATCCTCCTTGTACCTGACATTGACTCCCTACTCGGGAAGATCGGCGAGGGATTAAAAAGCAATCTTGACAATCGGCGGCCAGCATGCAAATGTTCACATGTATTGAGTGAATGTTGGTACAGTGCATGCAAGGTGGGAGGCTGATTGCTGGATGTGTGTGCTATACGGAGTCCTAGGACTGTAACATAAATGCATCCTGCGGACAGACTTCTATAGACAGTACAGGTTCACATGCTCGGCCCATGGCGGCAACGTAATCAAGGTGTACTTCAGCTTTAAAGACCCCGATCCAGCATTGTACAATTAGTGTGCTGGACAAGGTGTGCAGCATACTAATTGTACAATGCTGGATCGGGGTCTTTAAAGCTGAACCCTAGCCTTCCCTTCAGTCTTGCACAGTTGTACCGGCTCCTCTTCTGGACCGAAATGTCTTCCTCTGATTTCACTGCACGCTCTGAGCGTCATCTATCCCTTTCTTCCTTAGCCTGATTGTCCCTGGCCCGTCCATTTCATTCAACGGATTTCACTGCACACTGGGAGTTTCTCAAATCTGCATTAGAAGCTGCGGCAAGTCAGATAGAGCTCCGCCTCATTTCCTGGCTGGAGGACGTCCATCATCATCAACCTGTCCCTGAGCTTGCCCTTTCATTCTATGGATTTCAGTTCTTTTGATAATAGAGGCTCAGCATCAGGTGTGAGGGTTACCTAGAGTGGTCTTATGAGAATGCATCCTGTCTAGGAGCTCCCACTCCTCCAGACAGACACCCATTTTTATATTTGCATAGCTCCTCCCAAGAGCCAGCCCACTCCTTGCATCAGGGCTGAGGGCTCTTAAGAGGAGTACTGATTGGTTGCCATGCACAGCTGCTCCAGATTTTGATCAATAATTTCCCCCACTATGTTTTTGGTACACAAAGGTCCCCTTCATACGTCGATGTCGCTTTGATAAAATTGACCTGAGCTACCCTATTGATACATGTGATTTTTAAGTTTAACATTTAAAGGGAAGAAAAGAAAAGAAAGAAAGAGAGAGAGAGGAAGAAAAAAAAAGAAAGAAAGAGAAACAAACAAAGAAAGAAAGGTGGAATGGAGGGAAAGATGGAAAAGAAGGGAAGGGAGGAAGGAAGAAAATAACAAGGGAGGGAAGGGAAGGAAAAGAGCAGTATAGGAAACAAGTGAGAAAAAGGGAAATGAAGGAAGAGAGAAAGGAGAGAAAAAGGAAGGAAGGAAAAGGGGAAAGCAAGAAAGAGAGAGAGAAAGAAAGAAAGAAAGAAAGAAAGAAAGAAAGGACAGAAAGAAGAGGGCAGTAGAGGAAAGGAGGCTTCAGAAAGGTATGAAGAAAGCAAGAGAAAAAAAGAAAGGAAGAAAGGAAGATAGGAACATTGCAAAAATAGAAGGAAGATATGAATAAAGATAGGGTCAGAGGATAGAGGGAGGTAGAAAAGAGAAGGTTAGAGAGGAATAAACGGAGGAGGAAAACAAGGAAAGAAGAAGGGAGGGGAGAAAAAAAGTGAGAAAAAGGAAGAAAGAAAAAGAAGGGGAGAAGAGCAGGAAGCAATGAAGGAGCAGTAAAGAGAACAGTAGAGGAAAGGAGGGATGGAAAGGGCAGAAAGGAAGCAAAAAAGATAAGATAAGAGGGAAGGAAGGATAGATATAAGAGAAGGGAAGAGAGGAATGAAGGAAAGAGAAAAGGAATAAAAGGAACAGGGAAGAGGGAAATGAAGATTTAGATTTGCACCCCAAACCTCAGATTCACCTGATTTATATATTTAACAACAGAGAAGTTTCACCTTTTAATGTGATTTAAATCTCCGGTCACTTCCTGTTGCAAGTTAGTTACATTTTATCTCCATGTAATAAGAACTTCGGTTGCTTCTTTAAATCCACTTCTGTTGTTAAATGTCACCTTTTTGTATCCTTTTCCCCTTTTCTTTAGATAAAATGGTAGTTGTTCCACCTGTGTGCGATCTGATAAGTGCTAATTAGCCAATATTAACGAAGCGGCCGCACTGTTCATGATGGAGCATAATTAGGGAAACGTCTGATCACCTAATATTGTTCGCTTAATAGAGGATTTAATTTATTTCTTCCATTACAAGATTGTTCCCGTACAAAATGTCTAAATTAAAGCCTGTTCTCATTAGCATGAATATCCCATTCAGGATGATTGAGAGGAGAACCTATAAAACCGGATTAATACAAAGTAATACTTTTCGGATGAATTAAAATTAGTGTTGCTAAGTCACCGTCTAGATGATTGCAGACGCTAAAGTCTATGTAACCCAAAATCTATTTTTTTTAGTAAGTTTGGTCTCGGGCCTCAGTGTGTTCAGCTTCTAATGATTGTCAGGAACATATCCAGGAATTGTATCCGCACAGGTAGCACAGACATCCGGATCCAACCACCATGGAATGTGTAGATGCTGATTGTGCAAGATCATGATGAGAGGTGTGAAAGTTGTGGTTGGCTCTCCTCTCTCTTGGCTGTCTCTCCTCTCTCTCTTGGCTGTCTCTTCTTTCTCTCCCCTGGCAGTCTCTCCTCTCTCTCCTGGCTGTTATCCTCTCTCTCTCCCTTGGCTGTCTCTCCTCACTCTCTCCTGGCTGTCTCTCCTCTCTCTTGGCTGTCTCTTCTTTCTCTCCCCTGGCAGTCTCTCCTCTCTCTCCTGGCTGTTATCCTCTCTCTCTCCCTTGGCTGTCTCTCCTCACTCTCTCCTGGCTGTCTCTCCTCTCTCTTCTAGCTGTCTCTCCTCTCTCCTGGCAGTCTCTCCTCTCTCTCCTGGCTGTCTCTCCTCTCTTTCTCCCCTGGCTGTTTTTCCTCACTCTCTCCTGGCTGTCTCTGCTCTCTCTCCTCTTGCAGTCTCTCCTCACTCTCTCCTGGCTGTCTCTCCTCTCTCTTCTGACTGTCTCTCCACTCTTTCCTGGCTGTCTTTCCTCTCTCTCCTGGCTGTCTCTCCTCTCTCTTCTGACTGTCTCTCCACTCTTTCCTGGCTGTCTTTCCTCTCTCTCCTGGCTGTCTCTCCTCTCTCTTCTGACTGTCTCTCCACTCTTTCCTGGCTGTCTTTCCTCTCTCTCCTGGCTGTCTCTCCTCTCTCTTCTG
>NW_017307010.1:82430-84788 GCF_000935625.1 Nanorana parkeri
CCTCTCTCTTGGCTGTCTCTTCTTTCTCTCCCCTGGCAGTCTCTCCTCTCTCTCCTGGCTGTCTCTCCTCTCTTTCTCCCCTGGCTGTTTTTCCTCACTCTCTCCTGGCTGTCTCTGCTCTCTCTCCTCTTGCAGTCTCTCCTCACTCTCTCCTGGCTGTCTCTCCTCTCTCTTCTGACTGTCTCTCCACTCTTTCCTGGCTGTCTTTCCTCTCTCTCCTGGCTGTCTCTCCTCTCTCTTCTGACTGTCTCTCCACTCTTTCCTGGCTGTCTTTCCTCTCTCTCCTGGCTGTCTCTCCTCTCTCTCCTGGCTGTCTCTCCTCTCTCTCCTGGCTGTCTCTCCTCTCTCTTCCTTGGCGGTCTCTCCTCTCTTTCTCCAGGCTGTCTCTCCTCCCTCTCTCCCATGGCTGTCTCTCCCTCTCCCCTGGCTGTCTCTTCTCTCTCTCTCCTGGCGGTCTCTCCTCTCTCTCTCTCTCCTGGTTGTCTCTACCCTTTCTCTTGGCTGTCTCTTCTTTCTCTCCCCTGGCAGTCTCTCCTCTCTCTCCTGGCTGTTATCCTCTCTCTCTCCCTTGGCTGTCTCTCCTCACTCTCTCCTGGCTGTCTCTCCTCTCTCTTCTAGCTGTCTCTCCTCTCTCCTGGCAGTCTCTCCTCTCTCTCCTGGCTGTCTCTCCTCTCTTTCTCCCCTGGCTGTTTTTCCTCACTCTCTCCTGGCTGTCTCTGCTCTCTCTCCTCTTGCAGTCTCTCCTCACTCTCTCCTGGCTGTCTCTCCTCTCTCTTCTGACTGTCTCTCCACTCTTTCCTGGCTGTCTTTCCTCTCTCTCCTGGCTGTCTCTCCTCTCTCTTCTGACTGTCTCTCCACTCTTTCCTGGCTGTCTTTCCTCTCTCTCCTGGCTGTCTCTCCTCTCTCTTCTGACTGTCTCTCCACTATTTCCTGGCTGTCTTTCCTCTCTCTCCTGGCTGTCTCTCCTCTCTCTTCTGACTGTCTCTCCACTCTTTCCTGGCTGTCTTTCCTCTCTCTCCTGGCTGTCTCTCCTCTCTCTCCTGGCTGTCTCTCCTCTCTCTTCCTTGGCGGTCTCTCCTCTCTTTCTCCAGGCTGTCTCTCCTCCCTCTCTCCCATGGCTGTCTCTCCCTCTCCCCTGGCTGTCTCTTCTCTCTCTCTCCTGGCGGTCTCTCCTCTCTCTCTCTCTCCTGGTTGTCTCTACCCTTTCTCTTGGCTGTCTCTTCTTTCTCTCCCCTGGCAGTCTCTCCTCTCTCTCCTGGCTGTTATCCTCTCTCTCTCCCTTGGCTGTCTCTCCTCACTCTCTCCTGGCTGTCTCTCCTCTCTCTTCTAGCTGTCTCTCCTCTCTCTCCTGGCTGTCTCTCCTCTCTCTTCCTTGGCGGTCTCTCGTCTCTTTATCCTGACTGTCTCTCCTCTCTCTCTCCCATGGCTGTCTCTCCCTCTCCCATGGCTGTCTCTTCTCTCTCTCTCCTGGCGGTCTCTCCTCTCTCTCTCTCCTGGTTGTCTCTCCCCCCTCCCCTGGCTGTCTCTCTTGGCTATTTCTCCTCGCTCCCTCCCATGCAGCACTAGAGTGTTCAGGTTTTGCTTGATGAAGAGGTGGCAACCCTAGCGGGGGAAAACACATCATTAAAAAAGAAAAAAGCTTCCAGGGGTTCTAACCCTTCTACTTTGGGCTCTGCTTACACCTTACACTTCCCTGTCAGTACATTTGAGATCCCGGCATCCTCTGCGCCCCCTCGAAGGGTTAATACTTAATGGGACCCAAGCGATTTCTGTCACATGAGCCGCTGATTGCTAATAGACGCAATGTATCTATATATATAAAGCAATTTTCGGGGAGTTGTTTATCAAGGGATTAAATGAATGCTGCGAGTGGCATTTCCCGCCTGTCTGTATCAAGGATCATTGCACATAATTTGCTCGGTAAGTGTCACGGCGTGATTTGGAGATGTCAGGAGAGAGTCTACGCTGACTTGTCTGAGCCGCGCTGCCAGCGACGTCTGAAAGGATCACCGATAACAAAATATTCACTTTATATATATTTTATATATCAGTATATCTGATCATTTCAGAGTAGGGAAGGATTAACGCGGAACTCCGCGATCAGCAAATATCCTCCTCATACAAGAGCCACGCTTGTTCTTCTCGGTGAGCTTTGTGCATTTCTTCCAGATCTGTGCAGTAATCCCGTGTGAGACTTGGAGCTTCCTGTAATAAAGACCGCTCACTGCTGCTCTCTCTCCTTGTGTAGGGTGACTGGTCTTGTCTCCGCCCCTTCCTGTAATAAAGACCGCTCACTGCTGCTCTCTCTTCTTGTGTAGGGTGACTGGTCTTGTCTCCGCCCCTTCCTGTAATAAAGAC
>NW_017307010.1:84939-86601 GCF_000935625.1 Nanorana parkeri
GGAGGGGAGGACGGAACCAAAGCAGAGAGGTAAGGGGGAGAGGGGAGGGGAGAAGGCTGCACACTGTTTACATGTGATCTCGGCGACATTGCCGATTTCCCATGTAAACGAAAAATCGGCTTCCCTCACTCTACATTTAGCTCGGCTTGTACAAAGCAGGACTGAATGTACAGAGGGCAACTTCCCCACAAAGACACCGCTGCCGCCCCTCTGCACCCTGCCGCCCCGAGCCCGGGCCTCGGTGGCCTTGTGGGGAATCCGGGCCTGCTTGTAATAGGAATACATACTAGAGTTATTTTTGATAATGCAGGGGGACAGTCAGGCTGGGGAGAGAAGTGCTAGATGATGCCAGGAAATGAGGTCTGTCTGACTTGCTGCAGCTCCTACTGCACAATGCAGTGAAATCAGAGGAAGCTTTTCAGTCCAGGGGAGGAGCCGGTACAACTGTGCAAGACTGAAGGGGAGGACGGAGGTCAGATAGAAGACTGAAGGGGAGGACGGAGGTCAGATAGAAGACTGAAGGGCAGGACGGAGGTCAGATAGAAGACTGAAGGGGAGGACGGAGGTCAGATAGAAGACTGAAGGGGAGGACGGAGGACAGCTAGAAGACTGAAGGGGAGGACGGAGGTCAGATTGAAGACTGAAGGGGAGGACGGAGGTCAGATAGAAGACTGAAGGGAAGGACGGAGGTCAGATAGAAGACTGAAGGGAAGGACGGAGGTCAGCTAGAAGACTGAAGGGAAGGACGGAGGTCAGATAGAAGACTGAAGGGAAGGACGGAGGGCAGATAGAAGACTGAAGGGAAGGACGGAGGTCAGATAGAAGACTGAAGGGAAGAACGGAGATCAGATAGAAGAGTGAAGGGGAGGACGGAGGTCAGATAGAAGACTGAAGGGAAGGACGGAGGTCAGATAGAAGACTGAAGGGAAGGACGGAGATCAGATAGAAGACTGAAGGTGAGGACGGAGGTCGGATAGAAGACTGAAGGGAAGGCTTTAAATATAAATAAAAGCGCTAAACATCCCCTTTAAATATAAAGTTGGGAGTCGTCTCTCTTTGCCGTCAATTTGCGAAAACTTCAGAAACGACTTTGAGGCAGGACTGGCGTAAAACGGTCTGAAATGATCTGTGTCCTATCTGCAGCAGCCGGCGGATGTAGGACGGGGATCTCTCGTTTAAGGTGCCCATAAACCGGCGGGAACATATGACGCTGCTGGATGGTGGGTAATGAAGACATTCGCCAGGAGACAAGGCCGGAGCGGCGCCTCTCATTGCCTTTTGATTTTATATTCTAATAAAGCGGGACAAGGGGAAGATTTAGAGATGTGAAAATGATTTTTTAATGGAGGGAGAAAAGCCAGGCGTGAATTTACTGCGGCAAGACGCTGGATGAGATGAAGTTACAGCCGCCTCCTCCGTATTCTGCAACAGATTATAGTGGAACCCCCCGGGATTATTTTACCAGTTTATGAATCTATCTCTCTATCTATCATCTATCTATCTATCTATCTATCTATCTATCTATCTATCTATCTATCTATCTATCTATCTGTCTGTCTGTCTGTCTGTCTGTCTGTCTATCTCTCTATCTGTCTGTCTGTCTATCTCTCTCTCTTCTATCTATCTATCTATCTATCTATCTATCTATCTATCTATCTATCT
>NW_017307010.1:87807-91423 GCF_000935625.1 Nanorana parkeri
TCTCTCTCTATCTATCTATCTATCTATCTATCTATCTATCTATCTATCTATCTATCTATCTATCTATCTATCTATCTATCTATCTATCTATCTCTTTCTCTCTCTCTCCCTCTATCTATCTATCTATCTATCTATCTATCTATCTATCTATCTATCTATCTATCTATCTATCTATCTATCTCTTTCTCTCTCTCCCTCTATCTATCTATCTATCTATCTATCTATCTATCTATCTATCTATCTATCTGTCAGTTATTACAAAATACCTACCATTTCAATATAGATAGATAGATAGATAGCCAGGTGTGAATTTATTGCGGAAAGACGCTAGAAATTTCCTTCTTCAGAGAGCTAAAGGTACAGCAAGCTTCTCCGTTTTCTGCTAGAGATTAAAGGAGAACTATGGGGCCAGTCTTTTCCCCCCATAGTTCTCCTCAGGGTCACGGGAGCATATAAACTAGCGTCCTCCCGCCACCCTAGGCTCAGTATATAGGGAGGCTACAGCTCGCGGTATTCTGAGACCGCCGCAGCTGGGACGGATCCTGACATCACTGTCTGGATCCGCCCAGCTGCCTGAGTGGCAGCTATCTAGAGGCAGAGCCAGCTGTACCCGCCCCCTCCGCCGCCTGTTCCTCCACTTAGCTCTGGAGGATCGGAGGGGGGAGGGGGAATCCCTGCAGGGAGCCATGCGTGACGGTCACGGCTCTCTGCAGGGACAGGATCCAGAAGTGAGCGAGCGCCTGTATGTGTTCGCTCATTCCCGATCTATTGAGCCGACCTGTGACAGTCTCATTGTCATAGGTCACCTCGAACTATGAGGGGAGGGAAAAGCCCCCCCCCCCCCCCTCATAGTTCTCCTTTAAGGTGGAACTCTGGGATTATTTTACAAGTTCATCAATCAATCAATCAATCAATCTATTATCTATCTATTGATATACATTGATTTTTTCTATATCCTCCTATCTTCTCTCATAATTCGCACTAATGGGTATATCACCAGCACATATTATTCTTCTTATTAATATTCTTCTTTTTGTGTTTGATCACATTGTAGATGGTATAACACATTGTTTTTTTATATACTTTGTATTCATTTTAGCCCTGATGAAGGGAATAAAGGCCTGGTCCCTGAAACGCATTGCTCGTCATATATAACATTGCCAGCTGACCTTTCATTGGAATATACTTGTATTTGGATAATAACACTCCAGTGTTCGGCTTCAGTTTCACACTCTCTCTAATCAGCCGAAGTCCAAAGTGGCCATGGAATCCGTTTGGTTTGTAGAAGCCGCCAGTCTCGTCTCCAGACACTGTACACTTTAGGCTTCATTCTCTACTAGTGTTAAGATGCGTTCTGAGATTGCTGCACGCACAGTAGATGCATCCAAGGATAGTGATCTATTCCTAACCGCATATAATCATATCACATACAATTACATGTGGATTGCCGACAGACTACCGACAGACTACCACTTTCAAATGCAGCCGCTGTCACCCGATCATGAACTTGAACGGGTGACAGCAGCCATTTTAAATTCTCTGCTCTATCCAAAACTTAAAAAGAAATTGGTGTGACTGTGTATATATATATACACTATATTGCCAAAAGTATTGTGCCCCTCCCCCTCCAAATCATTGGATTCAGGTGTTCCGTGACATTTCCTGGCTACTAAATATTCCGCGGTCACCTGTTACTGGTATTATAACAAAGTGGAAGCAACTGGGAACAACAGCAACTCAGCCAGGAAGTGGTAGGCCACGTAACGTGACAGAGCGGGGTCAGCGCATGCTGAAGCGCACAGTGCGCAGGAGTCGCCAACTGTCTGCCGAGTCAATAGTTACAGACCTCCAAACTCCATGTGGCCTTCAGATTGGCACAACAACAGTGCGTAGAGAGCTTCATGGAATGGGTTTCCATGGCCGAGCAGCTGCATCCAAGCCGCACATCACCAAGTGCAATGCAAAGCGTGGGATGCCGTGGTGTAAAGCACGCCGCCACTGGACTCTAGAGAAGTGGAGACGTGTTCTCTGGAGTGACCAATCACGCTTCTCTGTCTGGCAATCCGATGGACGTGTCTGGGTTTGGCGGTTGCCAGGAGAACGGTACTTGCCTGACTGCATTGTACCAAGTGTAAAGTTTGGTGGAGGGGGGATTATGGTGTGGGGTTGTTTTTCGGGGGTTGGGCTTGGCCCCTTAGTTCCAGTGAAGGGAACTCTTAAGGCATCAGCACACCAAGACATTTTGGACAATTTCATGCTCCCAACTTTGTGGGAACAGTTTGGGGACGGCCCCTTCCTGTTCCAACATGACTGCGCACCAGTGCACAAAGCAAGGTCCATAAAGACATGGATGGGGGAGTTTGGGGTGGAGGAACGTGACTGGCCGCACAGAGTCCTGACCTCAACCCCATAGAACACCTTTGGGATGAATTAGAGCGGAGACTGCGAGCCCCTCCCCCAACATCAGTACCTGACCTCACAAATGGTCCAACATTCCCATAGACACACCCCTAAACCTTGTGGACGCCTTCCCAGAAGAGGCGGAGCTGTTATAGCGGCAAAGGGCGGAGCCAACTCAATACTGAACCCTACAGACTAAGACTGGGATGCCATTAAAGCTCATGTGCATGTAAAGGCGTCCCAATACTTTTGGTAACATATAGTGTATATATACCTCAAGTACTGCTATTCTCGCACACACAAGCATTTCTCTTTGGTGGAGTGACTGGCCTAAAAGTCCTCGGCAAGACACTTGTGCATTCACATCCAACAGTTCACTGCCGTCTATGGCCATATTTGGGCATTTCAAAACCTGGCTCTGCGTGGGCGGGGACACATGAGGCATCATAAAAACAGGTGTGTACACACTTCACAATCTCTGTACAGTCAACTTTATATTTAATAATCCATTAAATTACTAACCAGTCAGGCGGGTCCTCGCCCTACCTAGGCAAATCTAAAAGAGATTGTACAATCTGATTGAAGTGTTTGTTAACAGCCCCATTTACTGATGGCAATTCGAGATGACATCCCCTTATGTAACGTCCTCAGCTGTGCCGTACACATATAAGATAAGCAGCTCGGCCGGTGACAGCATTGTAATTATTTTGCATTCATACCAGATAAGTTACAGAAGAAATAAACGGAATTACATTGTATCCCCTCCGGGGGTCGGAGTCATTTGTGCTCAGCAATGCATCGGCTTGACTGCTAATAACGTTCGTATTCCCCATAACATTCATCTGAACTTTAACAATGTTTTAAGGACAAAACAGACATTTTATCGGGGAAAAGAAATCTCTCTTCATTGTACGAAGACATTTAGGAGTAACGGAGATAAAACCGGGAAGTGAAAAATGGAACAAATTTTCTGTGTTATTTTGGAAATCCCTATTACAGCCAAAATTCTGCTAGATCTATGTGGTATGTTAACTGTCTGTATAATACATATCTATAGATAGCATGTTTTAAACCCATATACATCAGGGTCCTAAGAGCCCCCCCCTTCACATCAGAGTGCTCAGAGCCCCCCCTTCACATCAGAGTGCTCAGAGCCCCCCCTTCACATCAGAGTGCTCAGAGCCCCCCTTCACATCAGAGTGCTCAGAGCCCCCCC
>NW_017307010.1:91655-124170 GCF_000935625.1 Nanorana parkeri
ACCGGGTTCCCTCACCTCTCGATCCTGTCACGGCTCTCTGCCGTGACAGGGGGAGGGGCTGGATTCCCCTCTCCCCGCTCTGATCTGCCAGAGCTGACTGGCGGAACGGACGGGGGAGGGGGCGGGTACAGCTGGCTCGGCCTCTAGATAGGCAGAGCCAGCTGTCACTCACGCAGCTGGGCGGAACCCGTCATCTAAGTCGGGATCCGCTCCAGGTGCGGCGTCTCAGTATACCGCGAGCTGTAGCTCGCGGTATACTGAGCTTAGGGTGACGGGAGGACGCTAGTTTGTGTCCTCCCGTTACCCCAAGGAGAACTATGGGGAAAAACACTGACCCCATAGTTCTCCTTTAAGTTCAACTTTTAGTGAATAGACCTGCTATTTTGAACTAATTCTGTAACACAACAATGTATATGTGGGTGGAGCTTGTGGGTGGGTGGGGCTTGTATATGGGCGCAGCACAAGGTGGCCCCATAATCTTATATTGCCCGGGGGCCCCATGTGTTGTCAGTCCGCCCCTGGATCGAGAAGAGTTGACTACTGCAGCAGAAGCGGTTTTATTTTTAATTTTTATAGCTACTGGGGAACCCTTTTTGTTACTGGAAGAAAACAGGTGCAGTTGAAATTTAAAGTGACACTAAACTCAGGAGTTAAATCGTAAAAATGCATTCAAGCACCTTAAAGGAGACCTATGAGGTGAGTACTTTTCGCTCACCTCATAGTTCTAGCTGACCTGTGACAATGAGACTGTCACAGGTCGGCTCAGTAGATTGGGAAGTGAGCGAACACATACCGGCATTCGCTCACTTCTCGATCCTGTCACGGCTCTCTGCCGTGACAGGGGAGGGGCTGGCTTCCCCCCTCCCTGCTCCGATCCTCCAGCGCTGACTGGCGGAGCGGACAGGGCAGGGGGCGGGTACAGCTGGCTCTGACTCGAGATAGGCAGAGCCAGCTGTCACTCACGCAGCTGGGCGGATCCAGACATAATTGTCGGGAATCCGCTTCAGCTGCGGCGTCTAAGTATAGCACGAGCTGTAGCTCACGGTATACTGCGGCGTCTCAGTATACCGCGAGCTGTAGCTTGCGGTATACTGAGCTTAGGGTGATGGGAGGACGCTAGTTTGTGTCCTCCCGTTACCCTAAGGAGAACTATGGGGAAAAGCCCTAACCCCATAGTTCTCCTTTAACTATTTACAAAAATGTATCTTATTTGTGTATCACTCAAAAGGACATTGTCAGCACCAATTCAGAGATGATTTGAGGACCTACAGCCGAGTGATACACAAATAAGCTGCATTTTTGTTAATAGTTAGGGTACTTGAATGCATTTTTTAGATTTAACTCCTGAGTTTTGTGTCACTTTAAAGCAACTAATTCTTATTTTTTTTCACAATAGTAAAGTACTATAGGACGAATAAACTAATGTGATTGTAAGCCCTCAGGGGCAGGGTCCCCCTTACCATCTTGTCTTGAATTGTATTGTGATTGTGATGTCTTCCTTATATTGTAAAGCGCTGCGCAAACTTTTGGCGCTATATAAATCCTGTATAATAATAATGTGAAATTTGCATTGGAAGCATTATCCTTCATGCAAGCACCTATATATATACCTGTGCTAATCCGATGATCCCCAGGGGAGACTAAACCAGGATAAACATGGGAACAGTACCAGATTTCCCACAAGGCCAACCGAGGCCTGGCCTCGGGGCAGCAGGGAGTAAAGGGAGAGCAGGGGTGTGGAATTCCTATTTCCTGACACCCGGACAAGCAGTTCTGCGCTCTGGGTGGGTAGTTGTATTCTACATTTAGCCCCGCTTTGGACAAGCATGGCTAAATGTACAGTCGGGTATCTGCCGCTTGTTTTGTACAAGTGATCCCGGCAATGTCGCTGAGATCACATGTATGCAGCTTGCATACAGGGGGGCGCATTGAGGAACCCGGCATTGGGGCAGCAGAGAGTAAATCTGGCCCTGCATGGAAAGAAAGGTCCTACGCTGGTCCAAACACATACAGTATATAATAACAACATCTACATAGGTTTAAACAGTACTAATGTAATAACTGGATACCCTGATTTTCTAAGTAGATTCTAGCATCAGCATAATGTTATGAAAAATATCATGCTAAATTTAGTTTTTCCCTCCAGTTTAAATATGAAAACGAAAGCACATTTATAAAAGGGACTAATATGCAGGAGTAATATTTAACCACTTATTTTGGTGTAATCAGAGCTGATTTAATTTTTGGGGCTGCTGAAAGCTACTTAGAATAATTACTAATAATAAGTAATTACTGGTGTTGTGAGTGTATACATCGCCAATACAGGGCGTTATTCAATGCAATAAAAAGGTTTTCCATTCTCTGCCTCAAAGTAGAAAACCCCTTTACTATTTTTTTCCTGTGTATACTCAAGAACATAGAACTTAGTTTCTTAAAAACATGTTACATGGCTTTGAAACATCACATTTGCAAGCGAGAACAAGTCCACATGAACCTCCTAGGGTCAGGATACATTCTATATTTATGGTATTTGTTACAACTTGTATAATGGTATGAGGAAAAAAACACCCTGGCAGCAGCCCATATGCCAAAGTCTATTTTTTTCTAAAAGGAGATAATTCGGGTGAAAAACTACAATTATACCTGAGCACCCTATTTTTATAAAAATTATAATAAATTTAGCCCTGCTAAATAAAGTGGTCAGATGATCAATGGTAGTATGCCATATAAAGAGTTTGCGTGCTTTGAATATATGTATATCTTCAATTTACTATAAACTGTGTGTATACTGCATAAAGCTGGTCATACACACCCTACTGAATTGACCATAACTTGAGCCATGGGTAGCCCTGTCAGCACCACCCTTCTTGACAAAAGCCACTTAAAAAATGAAAGGAGCTATGTGGAAAATTGTCGACCAAACATTTCTTGCATCCTATCAGATGGTGCTGCAGCTGTGTAAATACAATAGCTGGCAAGGGAGATTCCTCCATCCACATTGTTTAGCATAGATAGAAAAACAAATTAATTTGTCTTGTTCATCTTGCGGGGCTGAATGAGATCAATCTAAACATGTATAACTAGCCTAAGAAAGAAAGCACTTTAGCAATGGTTACACGCACTAGTATAATGGTGATAAACAGATGTGAACTGTGCTTAAAAGGAGAATTATGGGGTGAGTGAAAAGCACTCATCTCCATAATTCAAGCCGACCTGTGACACTGATCGGGAAGTCAGTGAACACACACCGCCGAATGCTGACTTCCCAAACCTCTCCCTGCAGAGAGCAGTGACTGTCAATCATCACTCACCACAGGGATTCCCCCTCCTCACTCTGCGCTGACTGGAGGAACAGATGGGGGAGGGGACAAGCACAGCTGGCTCTGTCTCTAAAGAGGCAGAGCCTGCTGTCAATCAGACAGCTGGGTGGATCTCAACAATATTGTCAGGATCCATCCCAGCTGTGGCTGTGGCACTGCGCTCAAAGCATATAGCGAGCAATAGCCCGCTATATACTTACTTTTGGGTCACGTTTTGGGTGAGGACATAGTGTAGGCGACCCTGTGACCCTGAAGAGAACTATGGCCAAAAAAGTTTGGCACATAGTTCTCTTTTAAAAAGAGTATCTAAACTGAATGCCAAAAATGTAATATACAGTATTTCAGCTTACCAGTCCTTAGATGTAGTGGCTGCATTTGTTTATTTTTTCAGGCTTTTTTCCCCATTATTGTCACCTGGTAATCCTTGGATAACACAATCACCCAATGTATCTATGGCGGGTGCCAAGGTTGTCACCATAGGACAGGACTACATACGCGTCTTTCTCTTGTCATCATAACATGGGTTTGGCTTGAATAGTCATTTACAAAAGGAATATAATACAGGTTGTGCTTTCAGTTCAGCTTACAGGAAGTCACAAGGACACTGCCTTTCTGAATAGATCGATATGTATTTTCTTTACATGTTCTTTACATGTTCTTATCCTGAAAATGAAAACTAATGCGTCAACTGCATCTAAGGACTAATAAGCTGCAACATATTACATTTTTGTTTTGGAGTTGGAAAGGAAGACCTATTTTATCCATGCACATACATGGTGAATGACCATTGTTGTTGCTTGTAGGATACAAAACACATTCATTTATAAACATCAACCCAGAATGCCTTCATGTTGCAGTACAAGCTAGCTACCCACACTCATATAGGGTTGGGGAACTCTAGTCCTATTGCCTACAACAGCACCGCTCATGGAGAATTCAGGCAGCAGATCTTCCAGTACAGCCTTCTTCTTGAAATCCTATCAGTTCCATTTATAGCAGTAATAAGAATGGAGAGTTTAAAATACATTATTAGCTTTGCTGACGTTCACAGAGCTGGCAGCTCACCCAACTCTTTTATTTTGCTATAGCTAGGTAGCATCAATATATACAGTACAGTGTATAAAGAGCCACGTAGATCAGTTTCTATCCCCGAGAAGTTTACACTAACTAGAGCATTCAAAAGGAAACACAAAAACATACAAGGTACATGCTGATAGTGACTGCTTATGGTAGAAAATGAACTCAAGACCACAGGGTTATTTGTACAAAATTGCCAGCCTATAAAATAAGAGACAAAACAGTATACTTACCTTTCTGGCAGCCCATGTATTGAAATGCTGCCACTTTGCTGCTCCCTGGCCAATGCAGCCTTTCGAGTGTGTCCTGCTACCTGCTTCCCCCAATGCACACTCTAGTTCTTCCCGCTGGTTTGTATGTTCTGCAGTGACATACAGGCTGGTGAAAGGAACCACATTGTGCCGTGGAGGAGCACATCTTTGACATAACCGGAAGTGTGAATATCTGTATTGGCCAGGGAGCAGCAATGCAGAATATTTCAACACATGGTCAGCCGGAACGGTAAGTACATTGAGGGGAATTTATCAAAACTGGAGCAGACAAAATCTGGAGCAGTTGCACAGAGCAACCAATCAGCTTCTCTCTTGAGTTAGCTCAGTTAAGATTTGAAAATGAAAAAGGGGAGCCGATTAGTTGTCGTGCACAGCTGCTCCAGATTTTCTCTGCTACAGTTTTGATAAATCCCCCCATTGTCTCTTATTTGACAGCCTTGCTACTGTATACAGGTGACCTTGCAGGGACAGGTACAAAATGTAGCACTAATAATTAAATGAAAACTGTAAAGTCTTGTTAACAAGATTTTACATAGCCTGAGGCGATGTCATTCCGGGAAAGGGGGGGGGGGGTAGGGGTTGGGTAAGAGTGCCGACAGGAACACTTGTTGTGCCTGGGGGGGTGTGAGGGTGGCAGAGGGCACTGGACCACTCTGTCAGCATTCTGTGTGGCGTCCCACCCAGCTCACTGATGTCACTGGTTGCCAGGAGCTTGGCAGGATGCAAGCCACAGTGTCCTGCTCAGCCCTTGGGAACCGGTGACATCAATGAGCTGGGCGGGATGCTAGACAAGGCATCACAAGTTCCTGGGACACTGTGGCTGCCCCCCTCACCCCCTTCATCACCCAAATTCCCCCCAATGAGATGCTATCTGAGGCAACCGCCTCAGGCTCCTTCATTATGGAGATGACCCTGACCATCTCCCCAGAGAGTCCACATATAAATAGACACAGTAGAGTCAAACAGGTTCCTCTAAAAAGGATTACCACACCGGTAGCATAGCTAAGCCATAGTAGGCCAGGTAAATTCAAAGCCTGACAGGTAGGAAAACCTCATCCACAGTCTTTGCTTCTAACAAAGAGTGCAACATCCCAGTATTACCAAAATTAACCCTTTTTAAGCCAATTTGGCTTTGTCTGAAACACACATAGGAGGGAAATCGGAGATAAATGTAAACCCCTTCCACTTGCAAGCACTGGTTTCATTCACAATATAGAAAATACCTGTATTAAAATAAATATTTAATACATGACCTTGGATGGAGCAATCAATGAGTCTCATTTGACGGAATTACTTGTCTTTAAATTTCAGCTTGAGCCTCTATAAACTATATAAATAACTCGATAAACTACAAGTTTATTTCAGCAGAAGGTAAGAAGAAACTACAAACCATGTAATTTGGAGCCTATAGAGCCACCTACTGGCTGAATAGAGCATGAATAAATATTCATATCCTACATTTTATATTTGCCTAACTGAAAGAAAGAAAAAAAAACAATCTCTGTGGAATCACAGATATTTCACAACTGTTGAGAGAGCATAGGAACATGTAATGCTTTTTGTACAAGGCACAAGGGTTCTATGCAACACACACGCGCTCTTTCTTTGCAGCCAGTTGTGAAATGCTTAAAGTAAAGCAATAGAAGAGTGAACTCTGCACTTCTTACTTGTTATCATATTCTTCAACAGATTGCGGTTTTAATCGCCGACATTGACAACATACCTTTCACCTTTACGCAAAAGCTCAAATCCTTTGTTTATTTCAGTAAAAGGCAACCTGTGAGTTATCAGAGTATCCAATTTAAACTTTTCTGATATCATATCGCATACAAGTTGAGGAACACAATCCTTGCTCTTAAAACCTAGGGAACAAAAGATGTAACAAATAAGCCAATGTTGATTTACAGCAATGTGTTTCACAATTAAAAAACACTTGTACAGTATGTTTAAGGTGTAGTCATGTACCGTCTAGTTACAGAATGGTGTGCAAATAGCTGTTACTCTTTTTCTCTATAGAGCAGTGGTTCTCAGCCTGTGTAACCTCAGGACCCATATTTGTAATTGGTCATTAAGTCATGACCCAAGTCGCAGTAGTGATCAAACTGTAGGTGGGAGGTGCGTTTGGGGTGCCATTCAAATAAAAAGGCAACGCAACACACTTTCCACACCAGAAGGCGCAGTAGGTGTGATTGCATGGTACAGTGCATTATTCGCACAGGACTGTGTAAATAACGCACTGTACAAGTGTAAACTGGCACTCAAAAACACACAACACATACACAACCACAGACACAATCTCACACATTCACAGACAATCTCACATACACACTCCAAAAAAAGTCGTACATTTTTTTTTTAAGATCCACCCAGTCTCCCTACCTTACGAGAACTTGAATGGATCTTCAGCCTGGGGTCCAGTATGGACTGCTCTGCTGTGACGGGGCTCCATCCATATGTGCATTGCTTGTACAGCTCCCTTGCGTGCCCTGTAGAGGTGTCGGGAACCAAAATGTGACGTTGCTCTGGTCCAGGCACCTCTACAGGGCACGCGAAGAAGCTGTAAGAGATGCACGTATGGATGGAGCTCCCTCATGGCCATACTCTGAGCCCACCCCACCTCAAGCTGACACTCTGCACTGGGCAGCATATTTTGAAGGCTGCTTGTTGCAAGAACTGATAGGAGAACGTTTGAACCCCGGTCAGACTACAAAAGGTAGTCTGTCTGTGTACCTTTGGGAGATTTCCCTTCACATTTTTTCCTGAAGATGCAACAAAAAGTGAGAGATAATCACCCAAATTGAAGGCAATACATAGCTGTCACTTTAACAGGTGTCCTCACTGGAAGATTTACCCTCACCTATTGTCCTTGTGAGGATTTCCCATCACTTTCTGTTTTGATGACAATGGTCACCAGTAAAAATTGTGAGGGTTAATCTCCCCAGCGTTGACACAGGCAACAATAAAACCCTGACATGGGGTTCTAAACCTTCCACATACTTACCAATACTAAACAAAACCCCAAAAAGCAAACAATTAACTAAACATTAATAAGGGGTCTATTCAGTAAAGGGTGAAGAGTTTGGAGCAAGCAGGAGAAGTGAACAATCTAGGCCAAAAAAGCTGATTTGAAGAAATTCTTCAATTCAGCTCACTTTCCAGTTCAGCTATGTTGTCCTAGATTGTTCACTTCTCCCGCCTTCTCCAGACTCTTCACCCTTTTGTGAATAGACCCCTAAGTGAAAAGCTCTTTGTCCCTTTTATTTTAATATTTTCTAAGCATAATTCCCCTGCTGTTGAATGATTAACAGTAACTTGTGATGATTACAGACACATCGAAAGCCTTTCGACCACATAAAATAAATATTAATTGAACTAGATTCAAATTACCTCCAAATATAGCTCCTTTCATAGTGCGTCCAGTAAGAAACAGCATGGGATCGAATGTGATTTTTTCAGATGTTACTCCAATAATAACTGTGGTACCAGAGCCAACATAAGTGGACTGAAGTGCAGAAACCTAAAACAATATGAAATGATACCTAAAACATACTGAAGCTATGTACGTTAGCTATACCTTTAGAACATTACAATACATTTAGCTATAATACACGTTGAAGCGGATTTCCGGGGGAAAAAACTATTCAGAATATAGTGGGTCTGTCACAGTTCAGCTGCAGACTTGCAGCTGAGCTGTTACTTGTAGTTCAAGTATATACATATCTTGTACCCCTGGTTCTGCAGGCATACAGGGCTGTGCTGGGGGTTGTAGTCCTCCAGGCATGTGCTCTAAACCTGACTCACACTTGCACCTGTCTGCAAGCTTTAGGCGTCGGCCGACTTCTCCCGCTGTTTCTTATGCAGCTTCTCGGCCAATCAGTGCAGTCCGCTTGTGGCCAATCCTGTGTATCCTCCCTCTTCCTGTCTCTATTTAAACCCAGGACAGCAAACGGCACGCGGCCCGAGCAATGCTTTCCTAAGCTAGTTGCCGAGTCCCCCATTAGTGACTTACCCTGAATTCCTGGAAATTTTCCCGTGTACCGAACCTTTGGCTTGTCCTTGGAAAATCCCTGTCTACTGGCTGCCCAGTGCTTCCCTTTTGTCCTTGGAAATCCCTGTCTACAGTCTAAGCTGTACTTCACTTTGTCCCTGGAAGTCTTTAACCTGTCCCTAACCTTTGATTTGTACCCTGTACCTGTTAGGTGAGTTGGGTGGACCTAGGGATTGTGACCTGGGGTCAGCACGCAGTCAAGCCCATCTCCACCATCAGGAGCTCTGGCGAATGCCGTCTGGCTCTTAGATTCCACATCCTGGGGGACCCCATGCCACCTAATCAGCATTGCAGCACCCTGACTTGTATTTGAACTTCCAGCTTATGCTGACTTCCACTGCCTCGTTCACATACCTGCTCTGTTCCCTGCTTGTACTCCAGCTCTGGGAGTTGTCAGCCTACACTGCTTGGACACTTTTCTTTAAGTGTCCCTGCCAGTGTAGTGAAAAAGGTCCACATACCTGACTCCAGTTTATACATGTGAGTCCCAATCCATGACAGGGTCGCCCTCTCTACTGCAAGGGTTAACTGCTCATTTTTCCAAAGAGATGGTAAATAGGGTGATATACTTATCCTTGCTTCCTACTTATTTGCTTCCCTAGGCTTCCTCCATTTGGGCAACCAAATACCCAAAGCTACTTCATCTTGCTACATGACTGCTTACAGCTCTCTAACATAATCCTGTACAATGCAGGACCAGCATCACCTTATCCATCATCCTCTAGGCAAAACAAGCAGTTAACACTTACAGTTGATACAGTTGGTGGACTAAATACAAGGGTAAATGTTTTCTTTCCCTGGTGTTCAGCTTTAACATAAGCAAATTGTGCATCTCCTGCAAAAACTTTGTTGAGCTTAAGGTTTAGTTTTAGAAGCCATATCAGGCTATTGTTGTCTGCCTCTGTTTAGAAACTGGTGGCAAATCCAACATTTCACTGGAATAGGAGGTAAAGGAAGTCTTCCAATGGAGAGGTCTATATTGGTAACAACTGTCTAAAGGAGATTTGCCCTCATTTTAGAGAGATTTCTTCTCACTTTTGGGTTGATTTATGAACATTTAGCAGATTAATTCTCCTTGCGAATCTGTGTATTCTGTGCAAATATGCATGTTCTTCATATATTTTAATTTCAGATTTAATGTAATGCAATACCACATCATGGTCACTAGATGGCGTGGAGAAGAATAGAAAAAAAAACTTCCTATGCTTCTTAGCTCCATCAAATAGCCATAGAGCGCTATTACATTACATTTGACCTGAATTACTTATTTCCTATGCTGCTCTGCTCCATCTAGTGACCATAATGCAGCGTTACATTACATTTGACCTGAAATACTTATTTAGTATGATGCTCTGCTCAACCTAGTGACCATAATGCAGCATTACATTTGACCTGAAGAAAATATACTAACAATGTTAATTTTTGCCTCTATTCGCACAGAACAAACAATCTCAAAGATGTGCAGGGTGAATAGGTCTGTGATTTTTTTTTTTTTTTTACAAATAAATTCCTTTCTGTTACAAAAAAATGAAGGATGTAGCCAGGACAAAAACAATAAGCATGTACCCTGTATACAGGAAAATAAGGAAATCTTCATAAGGAATCTTCACAAGGGGACACACACAAAAACAAGCTTTAACCCTTTCACACTTGGCTTTATATATAAACATGGCTGACGTGTTGATACAATCCTGCCTTTAGCCCAACACATGTTGTAGCTGGAAAGGACTTGTATGAAAAGTATGAAAGCGTTGGCCTCATATCTGTGTAATTTGTGTGACCATATTCCCATTAAAAAAAAAACCCTATGTTGTCTCAGAACTTGATTGATCCTATCAATATGTAGTAATGTGGTCAATCATCGAGTAGCCAATACAAATAAGCAGATCCATCAAATTATGTAGCTCTGAAGCCAAGTCTCAAGCCACTTTGCTACATGTCAAATGGTTTGAATTACAAAACTAAAATTCAAGTTTACACAGTTAAGGTAAAAGATTAAACTTGACAACTAACTGTTGAGATGTTTATTTAGCCATCGGATGCCAAATCTGATAACATTTTCAGCAACAATATCTATTATATAGATTATACATTGCCATCAGTGAATCACGGGTCATCACTGCGTCAGTAGATCTGAATAAAGTTTTGTGGGAAAAAAATACATCCAGTACTAAGCTAATATTACAAAAATATATTTAATAGTGCGAGTAGGATTCTTCGATTCTTCAGCGAGGAAGGTACTATTCTATAGGAATTCTATAGGAATTCAGATTAGATGATCATGGAGTTACCAAGCCATGCCATTTACCGGACAAAAACACAAAGAGGGAGAACTATGATGTGAGTGCTTTTCACTCACCTCATAGTTCTAGCCGACCTGTGACAATGAGACTGTCACAGGTCGGCTCAGTAGATCGGGAGGTGAGCGAACACATACCGGGTTCGCTCGCCTCTCGATCCTGTCACGGCTCTCTGCCGTGACAGGGGGAGGGGCTGGATTCCCATCTCCCCGCTCCGATCTGCCAGCGCTGACTGGCGGAACGGACGGGGGAGGGGGCGGGTACAGCTGGCTCTGCCTCTGGATAGGCAGAGCCAGCTGTCACTTACGCAGCTGGGCGGATCCCGTCATCTAAGTCGGGATCCGCTCCGGCTGCGGCGTCTCAGTATACCGCGAGCTGCAGCTCGCGGTATACTGAGCTTAGGGTAACGGGAGGACGCTAGTTTGTGTCCTCCCGTTACCCTAAGGAGAACTATGGAGAAAAACACTGACCCCATAGTTCTTTAAATAATATCTTGACTATTGTAGCTTTGTTTAAAGTTTGCCTTCCTTTGTTTTGCATGGAAAGTAAACACAGCTGCGAACAAATTATTTCCATACCGATTTAGCTTTCGCTATTTAGTATCCAAATTGCTTGCTGGGATACTAAACATCACATACTCTCTAAAACATAATTTTTATTTTTGGACACCGATAGCATCTTAAATGTAAAGTGCCTTTTTCATTATTGCTGTATAATAGGTTAACACATGAAAAGGCTTTACTACAAAAACAATGGCAGTTATACATGTATGAATAATATTTCATACAATTTATACCACTGGATAAAAAATATGGAACAGATTAGATAGAAACCAGTAAGTTACACGTACAATATAAAAGGAACTTGTAGTTTTATTATTTGCTTTAAGATATATATATATATACACACACACACAATTATGACAAATCACGGCTTGAATTATCTTGCTTTGCATTTAATGAGTCTATCTCATATGTTAGTTTCACCTTTTAAGTTGACTTAGTGAAATAAATGAACTTTGCACGACATTCTAATTATCCGAGTTTCACCTGTATATATATGTGTGTGTGTGTGTGTGTGTGTGTGTGATTTGCTTAAAAGTAGATAATCTTATAAATATGTATTTATTTTATCATTGCATGGTCCTTATTTGTTCATATTCTTAGAAGCAGCCATATCAGTTGGTTACATACGTGACCTATACTCATACTCACCCAAATGCTCCAATACTTACCTCCGATACCGGAACTTTCAGTGCCGAGGGAGCATGGAGCCAGCTTCCTAGCGAATCAGGAAGCCAGGAGGCAGGTCATGATGTGCCACCGTCTTCCTGATTGGCTAGGAACCCAGCTTCACTTGTTGCTAGGCAGCCTGGCTTCCTGACCAATTAGGAAACTGGACGGCACCTCATGACTCACCACCCCGTTTCCTGATTGGTTAGGAGGTCAGGAAGCCAGGCTGCCTAGCAACAAGTGAAGCTGGCTTCCTTGCCAATCACGAAGCCGGACGGCACCTCAAGACTCGCTACCCCGCTTCCTGATTGGTCAGGAGGTCAGGAAGCCAGGCAGCCTCGCCAAGTGAAGCCGGTGTTCTTTCTCTAGAACACAAGCTTCACAGGCAGTCAGGAACTTCCTGATAATCGGGGCACACGGCACCAGTACTCGGTACTCAGTATCAGTGAGTACCAAAAAGAAATAATCGGTACTCATACTCGATACCAAAAAAACAGTGTCGGTGCATCCCTAGTTAGAATGACAGAACATAAACCCTTTCCTTATTGCCATTACATTCAGGGAAGATTTCTGTAGTTTACACACTGTAAAGTAAAGACATGGGGGGAATTTATCAAAACTGAAGCAGACAAAATCTGGAGCAGATTTGCATTGCAGCCAGTCAGCTTCTCTCTCTCATTTGCAAATCTTACCTGAGCAAACTGAAAACAGATGCTGATTGGTTGCCATGGGCAACTGCTCCAGATTCTGATAAATTTCCCCCAGTGTGTTGTCAGCTTACACAAGATGTTACAAGCTCACTGGATTTCTGACACAGCAACACAAGACAAAACTAAAAGGAAAATGTGCATGTATTAGAGAGATGTACTGACTATTGTATTACGGAGCAGTAATATGAATAATGGTACAAAAAAAAAAAACAGACATTATTAGGAGCCAATATTTAAGCAGCTACCCACCATGATATTAGGATTTCCAATGCACTCAAAAGCACAGTTGACCCCACCATTGGTCAGCTTTATTAGCACCTCGTGGATGGGCTCTTCACAGTCCTTTGGATTGATACATTCAGTAGCTCCTAATTCTTTGGCTTTTTCAAACTTATCACTGTTTACATCAACTCCAATGATTTTAGCAGCTCCAGCAACCTTACATCCAATTATTACAGAGAGGCCAATGCCCCCTAACCCGAACACAGCACAGGTTGACCCCGGAGTAACCTGCAACAGAATAGGAAAAGTTAAAGTGTATGTAAAACCCAAACTTTTTGTTTAGTTTTGTTTAGGGTGGGAAAGGGTTAAAATCCTGTCAGTGACTCCCCCCAAACATAGACTGAAATAAAAAAGAACAAAAAATTGATGGAGGGTCTAACCCTTCCCTATTCTATTCAAAACAGAAAAAAATATTTTGCATAGAGTTACACTTTAAGTGCACCATCTGTGTTAAACCAGTTACATCAGGAGTAGGCAAATCTCAGCACTACTACCCCTGAGTTACGTTTTCAAAGTGGGATGATGTTACAAAATCCAAAAAACTTCAGAGTGGGCATGTAAAGAGATGTTACATGTTACTACATAAGATGAGGTCCAACCACTAGCATATCAAGTGATGTGACTGACTGCATATTGACTTTTCTTCTTCTCTTACAAAAAGCAAAGCAGCAGGTCTTAAATGGCTACACGATGAAGGATGAAGATAGAACTTTTACCAACAGTTGTGGTCGCAGGCTAAGACTCAGAGAAAAAAAAAAGACTAAAAATGCTTGTGTGTGTGTCTGCATTTGTGAATATGTTTATATGTATCCCTTTACATACAGTAGCATACTTCTTTACAATTAATGCTAGGAACCAGTGTAGTGGGTGCATGAGATATTGCTGGAGAGCACAGGTAAACCCGATTCTTCTGGTCCCTGAGGCAAACACCAAAATACCCCCCCTCCAGTCACATAAAAAAAAAGCTTCTCAATATAAGACATTAATCTACCATCCAGCAAAAATATTTGATATGTGCCAGAACTGAACATCATAGACATACAGTACTGTGCAAACGTTTAAGGCAGGTGTGAAAAAATGCTGTAAAGTAAGAATGCTTTCAGAAATAAAACTGTTAATAGTTGATTTTTTATCAATTAACAAAATGGAAAGTAAATGAACAGAAGAGAAATCCAACTCAAATCAATATTTGGTGTGACCACCCTTTGTCTTCAAAACAGCATCAATTCTTCTAGGTACACTTGCACATAGTTTTTGAAGGAACTCGTCAGGTAGATTGTTCCAAACATTTTGGGAGAACTAAGCACAGATCTTCTGAGGGGTCGGCTGCCTCAAATCCTTCTGTCTCTTCATGTAATTCCAGACAGACTCAATGATGTTGAGATCAGGGCTCTGTGGGAGCCAAACCATCACTTCCAGGACTCCTTGTTCTTTATGCTGAAAATAGTTCTTAATGACATTGACTGTATGTTTGGAGGTCACTGTTGTCCTGCTGCAGAATAAATTGGGGGCCAATCACACACCTCCCTGATAGTATGGCATGATGTCATTATTGTACCGCTCTCCAGCCCTTTGGTGAACAAACTTCCTCCTGCTACAGCTAAATATTTCAAATTTTTACTTATCAGTCCCAAGCACCTGCTGCCATTTTGCTGCACCCAGTTCCTATGTTTTCGTGCATAGTTGAGTCGCTTAGCCTTGTTTCCACATCGGAGGCATGGCTTTTTGGCAGCAATTCTTCCATGAAGACCACTTCTGGCCTGGCTTCTCAGGACAGAAGATGGGTGTACCTGTGTCCCACTGGTTTTTGCCAGTTCAGTGTTGATGGCACTGCTGGACATCTTCCGATGTCAAAGGGACGCAAGCATGATGTGTCTTTCATCTGCTGCATTAAGTTTCCTTGGCCGACCACTGCATCTATGATCCTCAAAGTTGCCCATTTCTTTGTGCTTCTTCAAAAGAGCTCAAACAGCACCTCTTAAAATCCCAGTCTGCTTTGAAACATTTGCCTGGGAGAGACCTTACCGATGCAGTCTAACCACCTTGTGTCTTGTTGCTGTTCTCAGTCTTGCCCTGGTGTATGACCTGTGACATGAAACTGTCTTCCACAACCTCACCTTAATAGCAGAGTTTGGCTGGTCCTCGCCCAGTTTTAAGCATCCTACACGGCTGTTTCTGTCAACCTACATATGAAATTGATGATCATGTAATTGGTTAATCATACACCTGACTCTAATCCTATAAAATCCCTGACTTTGTGCAAGTTTAAGAATTGACGCTGGTTTGAAGCCAAAAGTTAGTAACACTAAATATTGATTTGATTTAGATTTTTCTTCTGTTCACTTCTTTTTAAATCAATTTATAAAATGCAAACAATAAAAGTGTACATTTTTGTAAGCATTCTTACTTTACAGCATTTTTTCACACCTGCCTAAAACTTTTGCACAGTACTATAGTAAATGACTAAGACTTACATATACACCAATCTCCACCCTATTCCCGTCTGCACCCTCTTCCACCTCTCATGTCTGCTCCACTGCACCCCTCACCTCTGCATATATGATCGAACACTCACCTCTGCACCCCCTGCACACCTCTGGAACCCTCTTCTACACCTTTGCAGCCCTCATCAACTGCTCTTTTCTGTACCCTGAGCACCTGTGCACCACTGCTTACCTCTTGTTCACCACTCAACTATGCACCGCCTGCACCTCTGTTCCACTTCTCACCTCTGTACTCCCGTGCACCCCTCACCTCTGCATCTCTGTTCTAATACTCACCTCTGCACCCCTTCATACCTCTTCTATTGCTCTCCTGTGCATGCCTCATTCACGTCTGACCTCTGCAACCCTCTTGCACCTGCTCCCCTCGCCCACTGCTCTTTCCTGTACACTCTACACCTCTGCACCACCACTCAACCCTGCACCTCTCAACTATGCACCTCTACTCCACTAATTACCTCTGTACTCCCCTGCACACCTTTTCTACCACTCACCTTTGCACCACTCTTCCTGCGCGCACCTTTGCACCCCTTGCTGTGACTGCACCCCTCCCATTGTTCTTCCACCACACAGGGTACCAGCAATGCCCATGGTTTTGCATCCTAAATGTCACCCTACAGGGCACCAGTAAGGTGCAGCCTGAGGTCAGGTTTTCATTTTGCCTCATGGTGGGTGAGTCTCTGCTGCTTATCAAAGAGTGGGTTAGAAAGAGTTAGAAAAGTAAGAGAGGGTTTGATAATGTGGCCATTTTGAACTATACGGAGAGTTCCTCTCTACCTGTCCTGTTATAAAAAAATTTGGGAAACTTTAGGGCATTGAAAAGTATTATTATTAAGAATTGTAGCAATTTTGTACATTTTAACATTGTACTGTTTTCAGCCATATGTTAATCACATGTGTGAATAAATTAGGCTATACTGCTATTGCTGACATTTTTGTCTGAAAATACTAGCTGAATTCAAAGCCAACAGAACTTTGAGCCACTGACATGAAACATATATGTAGATCAAGTGTTATGAATTCAGTCAAAATTCATTTTCTGCTGCTTGTTGCATGTCACTGACACTATTGAAAATATTGAAAGAAAAGCCAGCCAAGCAGTAAATAATTTCAGGAAAAGGTCACTAATGAAAGCCTACCTATTTGTCACAGCATGGGTAATAGTTTTATAGAAGTTTATTTTACCATTCCATGTCAGAATTTTACAGGACTGCATTTTTGCTTAGCTAAGCGATAAATTATCAAGTACATATATACAATATTTAAAACTATGCATGTATCTAATCTCCCATGTATATAGATTAGTAAATCAGTTGGCCACTTGCCTTAGCCACATTAACAGCTGAGCCATAGCCAGTAGAAAATCCACAGCCAATCACACAGGCTTTATCCAGTTGTGCATCATCATGTATCTTAACCACACTAATTTCATCCACCACAGTGTACTCCGTAAAGGTGCTGGTGCTGAGAAAATTATGAACTACTTGGCCCTTGCAGGTAAACCGGCTGGTGTTGTCAGACATTAGACCACTGTTTTTTCCAAGACTGTAAAAAAGATTTTATACAGTTAAAAAAAAAAAAAAGAGAATTACAAATCTATTAAACATTTAAAACATGAAGTGACCATTAATGCTCCAGGTAAAATGTAAAATATAATGTATAAAAAATTGCATAGTTTATTGGTTCAGCGACACTGCATGTAAATTCATTTAGTTAACTAGCTGTTGCAAAAGTGTAGCAAAAAACGTATGTCCTTAGTGTAATTTCTCTTCTGGTAGAATGTTCATTCAGAGATTGAATGGGGATAATACCGCATCTCTAGAGACGTCCGATCGCTTGAATGTAAACAGCCATCGCTGGCGGTTTACATTGCTAACAGTTCCCCACTCGTGTGTGCGCTAAGCGCCGCGCACAAGAGGGTGGAGGGGCAGGACGTCTTAAAACACCCTCCCACTCCTACAAGACTCCCATCCGGCCGTTTAGGAATGATCATGAATGGGAGGTGGTTAAAGAACATTCAAGCAAAAGAGAAAATAATTAATTCTGTTTTTTCCCCCATTCCCACAATAGCTGGTTAACTTGCACAGAACATTTCTACCTGCAGGTTCGCTGGATGAATACGCTATGAGAACTTTTTTTTATAAATACACCCCTTATTTATAATGAAAAGTGGATATTCACTATCTGCTCTCTGTTATACTACATCAGATAACACATATTTTGGCTCACATTTTATTGCCCACTCTCATAAAATGCAAGCAGTGGTATGGAACCTGTGGAGTCCCACGGAGTTGCACTCCACTGGCTTTGGAGTCCCAAAGGCCATACGCCTGCATTATAAATAACCCATTAAAAAAAAAAACATCACCTAACTAGCTCTGCGGCATGGCAGACAGTTGTGATTAACAAAAGCAACTGTACAACATTAAAATTCTCTGACAAGTAAAGAAGATTAAGGTAGAAAAAAAGTCTATTCCTTCTGTGTATTTTGCTGTTTGTCTGGGGTTTAGCTTTGTACCCTCATTACATATTACCTATTACTGTCAAGTCACTAAATGCATTTAGTTTTCTGTGAACTAGTTATATAATGGATTTGGCCATGGTATTCTTTATGCATGATATTGCATCTGTGGAGATCACGTGGCATGACATTGAGGCAGTGATGAACAAAGTCACCAAAGGCCACTATGCAAGAACATCCCCCCCCCCCTTTCATTTAACCACTTTATACTTATGTACTTTGAATGGATAAATAGACAGATACTGTAGATAGAAGCAACGTCTGGGGTTGACCCAGGAGGTGTTCCAGCACCTGTCCCATCCACATCTAGTATACACTGGACCCCAAGTCCCAGAGGACTGTCTGCACAATATTTATACCCACATGTGTGTAGTTGAGAAACTGCAGATATTTGGAAGCCCACTGACCTACTCTTATACCCCGGTCTCCAGATATTAGCAAGAACCACATGAATAAAGTATAATTTCAAAGTGTTACTTTTGCTGCCAGCACTAAAACAAGAACAAGTGATAAAATACACTAAGTGCACTAGCATGTGGTAGTAGTAAATATTATTCTTTATTCATATAAATTATTAAAATCTACTTAGAAATATATATGTGTCTTTGTGATGCTTTGTGTGTCAATGTGAAGTATATGTATGTAACGTCATGTGAAACAATACATTTGTGTGTAGTTTTTATAAATTTTCATTATTGATAAATGGAATTACTACATCATGCCAGCACAATTGGATATTCTGTATTTTGTCCAAATCCTTGGCTTCCGAAGTGTGGATAAATTACTACAGGAGCATGAACCCTTGTATCACTATGAAAGTCAGCTCTGAGCAAAAAACAAGGATTACTTTACTTGAATAGGAAGTGTGTGAATCAGAGCTAGTTCCTAAAGTGGTAGTTATAGAAATAACAATAATAGTTGTGAAAGATGACACAAATTCTATTTGGACAATTCAATTTGTATTGATACAATTAAACAGATTATAAAGCCTATATCAAATTTTCAAAATGATTTATTTGAGAGATCGGTTAATAATGACCCTACACTTGGTGTATGATGAAACTATACTCTTGTTTCTATAAGAAGAAAGGTGTTTATTTTATAATATTGTACAATTTTGCAAACATGTGCAGTAAACCAAACAATTATTTTTCTATTCTAACTACTTTGAACTGTTAAAAGAGGCTCTGCCTCATCACTGCCACACACACACACACACACACACACACACACACAAATAAATACACACATACATAGGAACAGACTTGCATGTGTGTGTACATAATGTATATATCCACACACAAACATACATACACACATACACATTATATACATTTGGGTCATGGCAGCCTCTGCATTCTCCACACTGAGGGAGAAGTAGTGGTATTACTTTGTCACCTAAAAAAAAAGTTAAAAGAATTTAAAAAAAAAGAGAGAGATGGAACATTTACAAAATCTACCACAAAACATATATCCAGTGTACTTTTAGCATTTACTTCCTATGTTACAAAAGAAACAAATGACTAATTTCTCAGTTTTCCAGCTCCAAATACCATTCCCTAATTTTTAACCATAGCTTTCAGAGTTTGTAAAAGACCCCCCCAAACCATACATTTGCTGAAAATACAGAAGAATAAAAAGGTGGTGCTACTTATTTTGTAGGTCCCGTGGACAGTTGCGCAAATGTTTATCAAATCAACATTCTTTATAAAAATACAATAAAATAATTATCAGTGCACAGAAAAAAATTAAAGCTGTACTGAGTTAATAACAAATATTTGTAAATGTTAAATTGTACTTTTTTGTGAAATGGTAAAAAAAAAGGGGGAACACAAAACTGTAAAAAAGCAACTTATGCTAAAAATCTGGATGTTGGTCTCACACCTATGTGTTGTGGTATCATCTGATCTGCAGTGCCGTTTGTGTGCGTTTTTGGTGTGTGTTGAGATGAAACGATGCACCCACACTTTTAATTGCAGAAAACACAGCTTATGGCCATGCACTGCGTCACACAGTTGAATTAATGTTATTTTAAAAAGAAAAAAAAATCAAAGCACTGCTAGGTGTTCTAACAAAGCACTGCATGTGCATAACGTATACCAAAATATGGTGCACGCTGTTGCATGTGTATGTTATGTGTGTGGGAACAGAGGGGCTTAATTTCTTTAACTATTTATTATTTGTTTATTATTTTCATTATTATTATATATTTTTTTACATTACTGTCGGGGCCTTTGGGAAAATATCAGGAGTCTAAAACAGATATTTCCCTTTTGAAATAGTAAAAGGGATTGAGGACACAGAGCCCTCAATCTCCTTCTCTGCAGCCCCAGCACTCAGCTAGATAGTACCAATCCAAAACAATAAGCAAATTCTCACAAAAAGAAAATTGGATGAACACCTGTGCAGACTTATCCCTGTAGAGGAACAAGTCAAGACAGCCACTCATAATCCACACAACTAATGTATCCATCTATCTATGGCACAGATGCATAGGGCATCAAAACCCAGAAGCAATAAAAGACATTATAAAAAGAGAGACTTATCAGAAGATATAACAGAACTGCTCTGCCACATGCTCATGACATGCAAATGCTGTATGGAAGCAAAGGCCACATGGACCCCACTTCCACAGACCACTCAAAGAAAAAACACCCACCCCTTGGAGCTCATACACAGTGACGTGTGCGGACCAATGAAAACTCCCACATCAGGTGGGAACAGATATCTACTGACTTTCATTGATGAATATTCCAGGTACACAACAACTAATCTGATGACGACAACGGAGGGGCAATACATCAGTAAGGAAGCGGAATCATGCCTAAAGAAATGGGGTATAGTGCACTAGACCACCATAATGTACACTCCTGAACAAAATGGTGTAGCGGAACGGGAAAAAAGTGCACTCTTATAGAAATAGCCAGATGCATGCTGTCAGATGCCAACCTACCTAAGATGTACTGGGGAGAAGCAGTCAAGACTGCAACATACCTACAGAACAGACTACCATCAAAAGCCGTTACAAGCACCCCATTTGAAATGTGGCATGGATCAAAGCCTAGCCTAGGGCACATTAGAGTGTTTGGATGTAAAGCGTATATTCCATAAGAGAAGCAATCCAAATAATCATTGCTGCCAAATTAACCTTAGCTGGAAATTGGAAAAAACAATGTATCCTGTACCGGGAATTTACACAAAGATTGGATAATGTACTATTAAATGAACGGTTTATCGTGTGTCCTAACTGATACACATACCAGATTTCTAAAAAATCTGGGAACCTTGGCTCCTACATAACCACCCTGATCTGGATGTAAACACCCTCCGACGCCTGTGATGTGGTCAATAGAGTCAAGGGGAAATAAGTGAGTGACCCCTAGTTGGGAACCGAGGACCTGTGGAATAGATCCAAACTAAAATCGAAGCTGACCGACCGATGGACTGCCTACCTGATCTTCTTTCTTTACTACTCTTTCCTTTTGATTTATCTTAGATTAATAATAATACATTGTGTTTGCATTGGCATGTTATCGAACACATCAAGTCGCTTATGTTTCCTACTGCTGCCGGAATATACCATGTAAAATGTCTAATTATTTATACCTTGAAAACCTAATAAATATTTGGTTACGAAAAGAGCAGCGATCTAAATTGGAGAATACAGCCATAGAAGGTATTCTGGTGGGCTATAGTAGAAAACACAGTCATAGAAGGTATTCTGGTGGGCTATAATGAACAAAGTAAAAGATATAGGATCCTCCACCCAAAGACTGACAAAGTGACAATAAGCCGTAGTGTTTTATTTCGATGAGAACCCATCACCAGAAACAATGATCCCGGGAGTTGTGAAGTGAATTCACCCAGTGCACCAGCAAAGGAAGCTGTGCAAAGTAAAGCCGCACAGGAGTCAGAACAAGAGGTGGAACTCACAATGGATACGTCAAATTCCATGTTAAGTTCTGCTGCCCAACCTAAAATTAGAAGATCCACTTGGGAAACAAAGGGAATCCCACCCCGCAAGTTGTCATATGCTGCTAAGACACAGCATAATCAAGCCAAAATCGTGGGAAGACATAGAAAAATAGAATAAAAATGCAAAGCCAATCAATGGAGAAAGGCAGCAGAAGAAGAAATAAAATCACCCCAAAAAAATAAAACCTGGACAGTCAAAAGAAAGCAATTATCGACATGCAATATTGCTTCTCTGAAGAAATGACCGCGGATGCACTGGTCAAGCCATTTCCAAAGGATTGTCACAGTACACATCATTTAGCAACACATATGATGTACACATGTTGAAAATACAGCCGCATATGCTGATATCTATGGATTGTATTACTGGCATTCTGATGTGTACTGATATGTCTTTTGAGCTGCATATGGCACTGTAGTGCACTGTTAGTCTCTCTATATGCATGCTTATTTATGATACACAGGAAGTTTTCCTATCTATATAGGTTTCCTGCACAATGCTGTATTCTGATGTAATATTCTGTTAAGCAAGTAAAACTTAATTCAGCATTCCTCAAGATCTAAGTGCTTCATCTAAACACATAACCAACAGGGACATAGTAAACACTTACTACCTCATTTATAAACACCAAAGTGATCAGTGCTGTCATTCACTGTTTGTTCAGTGAAAGGATAGGATCAGCAAATATGTATCATACCTCCGCTCTCCATCCTGAGTGTTACCTCCGCTCTCCATCCTGAGTGTTCCGCCCCACTCGGCATCCTGACTTCTCCCGCCTGTCACTGCTTTCTCGTCCCCACCGAGCACAGGCACAAGCTCACAAGATTCATATGCTAAATACCATGTGCTGATAATGCTGGTAAACCTCCCCTTAAAAAAAAAAATATATAATGCGCCTACCTGGTTTAACTGTAGTTACTCCTTCACCAATACTTTCAACTATTCCAGCACCTTCATGGCCTAAAATAATTGGAAAGTTCACCCTTTTTACATGTCCTTCTATCACGTGGTCATCTGATCGACAGATTCCAGTAGCTATGATCTATATACACAAACAGAATGAAATGTTAAATGTAAAGTTTGTAGACTCTGGAAATGGCTCCTTTACATGTAATCATTTAAGGAGGCAATATGCCAGATTATGGGGTGCGCAATGCAGTGCCTAATTTATGCAAAAGGTACACATTTTATCATTTGAATTTTGCCTTAAAAAACAATGTCCCAGAAGTTAGAGGATGCTAGCTGTAATTCAGTACAATCACATTATCATCAGTAGTGGTATGGATTACCATTAATGGAATCAATAACCTGTAATTAGGAGTACTAGTAATACCTTAACAAAAAAATTGTATATAATACCTGGCGGTCTCCTGACTTGCTCATCTCTAACATTCCTAAAATTTGTGAGACAAACTGTCATTGTACCCATCCTACCAGCTGGGCATCACTGACTGCTGATGTGAATAACAACTGTGGTGCAGCTATGTGTAAAAACAAAATTGATATTTTTGGTTTCTAACAAGGTTCTTTGCTTGAAATAAAGCTTGTGTCTTTTAGAAGGCTTGTGTCTTTTACAATGACTAGTCTGTAATAGGGTTTTACTGTGTAATAGGGATGCACCGATACCATTTTTCTTTAAGATCGAGTATGAGTACCGATACTTTCTATTAAGTACTCGCTTATACCAATTACCGATACTTTTTTCTTAAAGTGAGAGGTGAAATTTTTTCTAAAACAATACAAAGTTAACAGTGATTGAGGGCCTAAGAATTATTGCTCATGCTCCGACATTTGTGGTGATATGCAACATGTGTAGAGCAATGGGGCAATGCACCATAAAATACTCATGTCATGAAGTGAACCATTTTTAGTTAGTTATTCTCAACATGCAGTTTGAAAAAAGGCCACAAGATGGCGTATGGGTAGGAAATGGAAGAAGGAAGCTTTTTAACTGTGGATGGAATCATGTAGAAAACCATAATTTATCTAGTTTAAATGTAAGTTGAAGATGGTTTTTTTTTTAAAGCCTGGTGGAGTTATGAAAATTGGAGCAAAGGCAGAGGTTTTGCCTGTGAAACCGAACAGGTTATAGATTTTAAATGTATAAAAGGTCAGTGAAGCTCTCACTCAGGCCAAGTTCAGCTGACAAAGCTGTGTCATTACAGCAGGACCACTTTGTCACCCAGTCATCTAATCATCTCATCCTTAGTCCACCAAGTCAATTAAATAAAAAAAGTGACCTGCCTAGTAGAGGAATCAAAGGAGGTGGAACATTTGAGGACTAATTCCAGCAACAATTAGGATAATATTGCAACTTGCAGGTGCAAAACTATGGGTTCCAGCCAGGGATTCATAGCTGAATACATAATGAATGAAAAACATTTTTTTTTCCATAGCTGATTCATAGCTGAATACGGATTATAGTTTTAATATAGTTATTATAGCAAATAGTTGATATCAGCACCGATACCGATACTGGTATCGGTGTCGGTGCATCCCTAATGTTTAATCTGTCTTAAGGCAGACCAAAGCTCTATCCAAACCATTTCCTCCTTCCCTGTTGCTTTTTTTTCTAAGTTAGTATTAAGGGCCTCAGAGATTCTTTAGGAGCTCCAATTTTTTTTTTTTATATAGATCATGGCTTCTAGTTCTGAGCAGTGCCAGGTGAAACCAATAAGTGCTTCAGCTTCACTAAGATCCCATGCCTGGCTGCTGTTGAAGCCTGGTTGAAGCCTAGAAGCAGCATTACAGTAAAAAGGAAAGACTAGAGCTCCTAAAAGGTAAGTGTTTCTGAGGTTCTCATGGCTGTTAGTGCTAGAATAGGGTAGGTAGAGGCAGGGGAATTATCTAAAGTTTAGTTTGGTGTTTAGTGTGTCTTTAGTGTTTAGTCTCTTGTCCAGAAAAGCCTCCTGTATACATATTCTTAGATTGCTAAACTGTTCTATGGAGGCTTCGGTTTTCCAAATTGGGGAATAGACCCACCTACCTTTGGTGCGAATACATACCAATCTACCAATACCATGTCTAATGAGAGCTTTTTTTTGGCCAGCAAGGTACTCCCATTGGACATGGCTTTAGTGGGTGAGCAAGACTTAAAAAAATGGGTGCGCAGGCTGAGTTGAGAATCAGGGCAAGTAAAAAGAAGGGAAAATTAAATACCTAAAAAATAAAAATGTATTTTACCTTTATCCGGACTTCATGAGCCTTTGGTGGAGCAACTTCAATCTCTTCAATGCTAAGAGGCTTGTGTGCCTCCCACAATACAGCAGCCTTGCATTTAATAACCTGGAAAAAAAGAATAAAACTTATTATAAACTACGTAAACTATAGAACAGAATAGATAACTAGATTTAAATCTTTAAGCAAGCTCTAATAGTCTGTGTAAGAAAGGTTAATGATCTGAGTAATAAATATTTGTCACCAAAGCCAATCACTGAGGAGTACGTCCAGGGGTGTAAGCGGAGGGAATTGATAAATATTTGGGACAACATTGCAGAGTGTTCTCTCTTCTCCTGTGTTTCTGTGTGTTGTGTGTTTGCTTCCTGGGCTTCTGTTCAGCGGGACCTGTGATGATGCTGTCTAGGCCTCAATCCAAATGTGTTCTGCCTGAAATCAGAGCGGGCTCCAGGGGTTTTTTCATTTACTGTATACACTGAGTGTCCAGATTATTATGACCACCTGACGTTTGTAGGCAAATTAGCTATAGAGTGCGTAAAGCAGCAGCTGCCCAGCGTTCAGAAGGCAATACTGCCGCCTCCTGAATGCTGCCTTTTTTTTTATCCCAAAGGAGACTTTCTATTGCAATACCGCGGCCGTGGCATGTATACAGGGCTCAGCAGCTGCTGTATTACCTCTCAGGTTGGCAAATGGGGGAACAGTAGAACCGAGACTCAATTGCATATTTTTACAACCCCCTTGCTGCCCGTCTGAACGAGGCCTTAGTCAAAATTGATTGTAATTGTGCTGAGACAACCTCAGTTTTTTTGTTTTTCTTCCTTTTGTGATACATTTCATGTGAGAAAGGGACTGTGTTAGTTAAAAGAGAACTATAGGGTAACCTTTTTATCCCATAGTTCTCTTTAGGGTCACGAGAGGACATATACTAACCTCCTCCGGTGACCCAAAGCTCAGTATATAGCGAGCTATTGGCCCCTACATGCTGAGAATGCCGCAACCGGAATGGATCCCGACATTACTGTCGAGATCCACCCAGCTGGCTGATTGACAGCAGGCTCTGCCTATCCAGAAGCAGAGCCAGCTGTGCCCGCCCCCTCTCCGTTCCTCCAGTCAGCACTGGAAGATCGGAGAGGGGAGAGGGAATCCCTGCGGGGAGCCGTGGCTGTCAGTTCACTAACTTCCCGATCAATAGAGCCGCCGTGTGACAGATTCAATGTCACACGTCAACTCTAATTATGAGAATGAATGGAAATCACTCACCTCATAGCTCTCCTTTAATGCTACCCGTATACATTTCTTAAAGTACAATAATAAATGATTCTCTTTATCTGAGGAAAAGAAACAAACAAGTGTTTATTCGTTTATATAATATTTGTGCATCTGGTTACATACTTTGGGTTCTGCTATTTGCACTCTATATATGCACTTAGGTGAGCATTTTTTTAATGGTATAACATGAGTTCCATCTACAACAAGGGTGGGCAAACTCCGGCCCTACAGCTGTTGTGGAACTACAAATCCCATGAGCCATTGCAAGATTCTCATAGCCACAGGTATGGATAGCATAGAGAGATGCACGATTGGATTTGCAGTTTCACCACACCTTGAGGGCTGGAGTTTGCCCATCCCTGATCTACAGCATCATTAAATGCAAAATGTACTGACCTCTGCTTTCATCTCAACATACTCAAATGCGTTTAACCTTATCCTATCTTGTTAGAGCAAGTGTTTTGTTATCATACAGCCCTCACAATACGTGCAGTAACCCATAGCAACCAACCATAATTCACTCTGCTGAAGCTAGCCCAGCACAATATGCATTGAGGGGAAGTTATGAAAACAGAATCTGGAGCAGATGTGCATGGCAACCAAAATCGGCTGAAATATTTTATTTTCAAAGCTAAACTGAACAAGCTGAAACTAGAAGCTGATTGGTTACTATGCACAGCTGCTGCAGATTCTGTCTGCTCCTGTTTTAATAAATCCCCCCCATTCGATTGTAGGTTGCCACAGTTAAGAATTAGCAATTAGAAAGAAAAAGAACTGTTTATTGCATGGGTAGGCAACAACAGCACTCCAGCTGTTGTGGAACTACAAGTTCTATAAGACATTGCAAGAAACTGATAGACGCAGGCATGATTCTCTGGGGCATAGGAATGGCGGGATTTGTAGTTTCCGCACAGCTGAAGTGCCAAGGTTACCTACTCCTGTTTTACTGTATAAGCACTCATTGAAACATTTGCGAGGTAGCTGCAGAAGGGCTGCCCATTCATTTCAGTGGGCTGCCTACTGCAGATAAATTGCACTGAAAGAAGTGTGTGCACCTTTTTTTTTAAAATCGCATTACATCACATGGCATTAGGTTACCATACAATGTGGTGTGATTCAACATACATGCGATGGCTAAGAAATAATGGCACCGCATTGCACATAAGATTGCATTATTTGATGCAGGATTGAGCATGGCATTGCACACTTCCGTATGGCGTAGATGTGAACAGATCCAAAACCTAATCAAAATTGGGTTTACACATTTACAGTTAAAGATCAGCTAATAGCTATGTACTAATACACTAGATACATTTTTTTTCTTTTCTTCTCTATTGCCTAAACTCTATAGTTGCCTATGTAGGAAAAGTATCAAAATTTGTTAGCAATCAGTCAGCTTCAAACCGTCACTTCTACAGTCCATGGTGTGAAAATAAAAACGAGGATTCTCCTGGTTGCTGTAAATCGTACTGACACGATAATGACATGCTATTAGCACACTTTTCATACATAGTCACATGGTCACACAGTTATGGAAATTAGCGACTTCTTAAACATCCCAACAGTCCAATGCCGTATACATTACTAACAACTATTTATAAAGCCATTTAAATGTTCTTACTTTTCCAGCGGTATCCATTTTGGATGGGAAGTCTTCTATGAGAAGCAGTTTCTGGTTTGGTGTAGCTCAGAATTGCACCTTCTACTTTAAAGTACAAGGTAACACGTTAACCACTCCTACTGCAAGTAAATGATTCAAACTATGCTCGCACTTTGTTCAAGCCCTTTTTTTCCAGGAAAAAAATCCTCTTTGTAAGGCCGCTGAATAAAACACATATGGACAAAGGGATCACTAAAGCCAAATGATAGTACACAATGTTTGCTTGAGTGGTATATATTAATACAGCAGGCTCACATTCTGAGTATTAAAACACACATTTTATGCTGTCAAGCATTTTAATGTGATAGTTTGCTTCTCAATTTGCCCAATTGATTGATTCAATGATTGCTTGCTGGCTGTGTTAAACTGGCCATACACTTTACAACCATCGCACGACTTGAGTCGTGCGATGGTGGTAAAGTAATTAAAAGCTTGTACGATCTGCCCATCTTGGACAGGCAAGATTCTGTACGATTCTCGGCGGGTTTTCGAACCTGCTCGGGAGACAAAAGACGTGCGACCGTACAGTAGAAACAGTCGCACGCCTTCGATACACCTGCCGATTATCGTACGATCGCGAGATTTCCCGTGATTATCGTACGATAATCGGCAGGTGTATGGGCACCTTTAGAAGATACTTCTATATAAGGCCTATCACACAGGGTTTAGCTTGTCCAGCAGTGCCTAAGCTTTATGAAAGCCACTGATATGTTGTTTAACCCTTTCTCTGCCACCAACGTATGGTATACGGCGCAATACAACCGCTTGCACCTGGCCACGTCAATATGCCATATGTCGGTGGCTTTCACCCTTCTGCTTTAAGCTCATGGTCGCTTAAGGGCAGGTTCACACCATTTTCTGGACCAGATCTGGAACGCACTTTGTTGCATTTTACCGTGTTTTTGCAGCGTTCAATTTTAGGTCTTGCTAGGGGACCTCTGCAAGACCTACTGATAGCCAGGAAAAGAGCAGCACAATGCTTGCACATAAGAGACATGAACTTTCCACAGTTGTTCTTTTCAGAGTTGCTCAAATGATCATAGCCAGGGACAACCTGGGCAGCAATGCCTCTCCACGTGTCCATCTTCCTATTATTGGCCATGCCTCGGATCATTCACAAATCTCTCTCCCCACAGAAGCAGGAAGTCCAGGGGTGATGAGATTATCCAAACCAGCCAAAAAAAATAATTTTTCCCCATTGCGTTGCATTTTTTATGCATTTTTGATGCGTTCGTGCGCGTTCTGGTGCGTTCCAGACCAGACAAAATGTGACACGCAGTATTGTTCGGGTCTGGTCTGGAACTGACTGCGATGGTGTGAACTGAGGCCAAGAAGAGTATAGGGAAACATTGGGATGCATTTTAGGTCCAGAAACAATCTGGTCTGGTCTGGAGCTGATCTGGAGGTGGTGTGAATGGACCCTTAGACCTGACGGTCCTCTGTAATTTATTAGCTGTCATCAGCGGCTAAAAAAAATATTCAGGCGCCCCCCGCCGGCATCTGGCAGTTTCTCCTGCCCTCTCAATGCTGGGATTGGCTTCTCCTTGGATCCCCGCTGCTCTCCCCCGCCTGTATTGGCTGAGGCAGCGGAATTCAAGGAGAAATGTAGAGCTGCAGCCAGCGGTGTGCAAAAACACTGGAGTGATCACTGATCACTCCAATGTTTGTAAACACCTGGGGACACAGTACTAGGTGTTCCCAGTTATGAATGAACAGGAAGTGCTTTGCATCACTTCCTGTTCATTGCTGACTTTCTGAATGGGTAGAAGCACCTACTATAGAGGATTCTACCCATTGATAACTGGTTGATAGTAAATATTTACTATCTCCAGTTTGTGAATGAATGGGAAGCCTCTGTACTGAGTGCTTTCCATTCATCCAGAGCAGAGGCTGCAGAAAAAGAAATTGACTCTGTGTCCTCAATTTCTTTTTCAAAAGGCAAATGTTAGGGGCCCGTTTAGACCCCTGATATTTTCCCAGAGCACCCCAAATGGGAAAAAAACACAACCCCCCACACACACACATATTATACACATGCAACAGATTTTTTTATTTTCAAAATAACATTGATTTAACTGTAGCAGTGCATAGCAAAGTGTTGTGATGCATTGCTGTCCGTTGTGATACGCTGTGTTGTGATTAAATGCACGTCTGTATCAGCACAGCGCACAAACGATTTTTAACATAAGTTGCTTATTTACAGTTTTGCGTTCCTTAATTTTTTTTACCGTTTTGCAAAAAGGTGCAATACAAAATGTACAAATATTTGTTATTTATTACCCAATACAGATTTAGTCAAAAAAGTATTTTTTTGTGCACTGATACTAATTTTAGTGTGCTTTTATCAATTTAATTGTGTATTTGTATAGGTTTAATATTGATTTTATAAACATTTGTGCAATTATCACAGGTCCCACAAAATTAGTAGCACCATCTTTTTATTCTACAGGGCCTGTGTTTTCGGGAAATGTATGGTTTGAGGGGGGCGGGGGTATTTTACAAATGCTAAAAGCTGCAGTTGAAAATAAAAAAAAGGTATAAAAATTGCAAAAATGGTGTGGCCTGCTGAGGTTAAAAGCATTCCGGAGGGGAGGTCTTGGCAGCAAAAGGGTTAAAGCAGAATTCCAGGCCATACCCCCTACGGACCAAAGTACCCACTTATGTAAAAAAAAACATACATGCCTCTTTTTACCCAGTCTGGTGATGTCACAAGCGGTTCCTCTGCTTCTTTGAGCAGTGGGGACAGACATTCTTTCATGACATCATTACATGAGTGCCACTGCCTGAGTACTGCCTGTGTGATAACTTGCTCCTTGGGTAGGGATGTGTAAACCACAGGCTGGGCTCACAAGAAATTGGCTGAATGACAGTGTCTTTTTGCGCTGAGGAGCACCGCCAAGGCTGTACTGAAGAGGAAGTCTGGGACAGTGCTGGGGTGTGGAGAGGGTCAATGAAAATTTTCAATTTATATATTTTATTATAACGGAAGATGGGGAATCTAAAAATGAAAACACAAAAAAACACATATTTTGCTGAAGTTCATCTTTAATGGAGAACTATGAGGCGAGTGAAAATCACTCATCCTCATAGTTCTAGCCGACCTGTGACAATGAAACTGTCACAGGTCGGCTCAATAGATTGGGAAGTGAGTGAACACATACCGGCGCTCGCTCACTTCTCGATCCTGTCCCTGCAGAGAGCCGTGAATGTCACTCACGGCTCCCTGCAGGGATTCCCCCCCTCCCCTGTCCGATCCTCCAGCGCTGACTGGCAGAACGGGTGGGGGAGGGGGTGGAAACAGCTGGCTCTGCATCTAGATAGGCAGAGCCAGCTGTCACTCACACAGCTGGGTGAATCCAGACAGTAATGTCGGGATCCGTCCCGGCTTTGGCGTCTCAGTATACTGCGAGCTGTAGCTTGTGGTATACTGAGCTTTGGGTAATGGGAGGACGCTAGTTTGTGTCCTCCCGTTACCCTAAGGAGAACTGTGGGGAAAAGCCCTGACCCCATAGTTCTCCTTTAAAGCAACAGCTAGCAATCCCATTCAAACACTCCCAGACTGCAGTCAAACTGGCTCAGGGCCCATTTAGACTGGGGCACTCTGGTGTGTGTTTTATTAATGTATTAATGCATGTTTGTAAGGCAGTCTATTTCAAGGAATTGTAGCGCTCACCCCCTAAGGAGCCACTGAATGACCGGATATTTCTATCCCCCTGCACCAATGTACCGCCCAAATCGTGGATGCACAGCACACCAACACACCTTTAAACAGTTTTATAGTAGATTTAATAATAACACGATATATATAAAGCAACTATGGCAATTGTATACCCAACAAACACACAAAATGATATCAAGCAGCAGGCTAAGGCACTCTACAACCCAGTAGCTGCAGCTATCTGCTGTCAGCACTAATGTACGCACAGCCAAATGTCTTTAAATGTCCTCCCTTGAATGGGGTGTATGTCCCTTTAAAGTTTCCCTTTGGCAATGCCCAACCCTTCCTAGACTACTGGCCAGTAGTGATGTCCTAAGCTAGCCGGCGTTGGGGCCCTTACTGTAATGCAGGTGGGAACAGCAAACTGTTTGTCAACGTGGCCAAAGGCCTCTCACCAATCCTCAACGTCAGTTGGAAAGATATGATGCGGTCTAGCAGATGCCGGACGCACT